>NC_143047.1:46392500-46427500 GCF_057628025.1 Oncorhynchus mykiss
ATGATGTTGTTGTGTCTATAGAGTTTTATAATGGATTGGTGTCTGATCTCTGGATGATGTTGTTGTGTCTATAGAGTTTTATAATGGATTGGTGTCTGATCTCTGGATGATGTTGTTGTGTCTATACCGTCTATAGCGTTTTATAATGGATTGGTGTCTGATCTCTGGATGATGTTGTTGTGTCTATAGAGTTTTATAATGGATTGGTGTCTGATCTCTGGATGATGTTGTTGTGTCTATAGCGTTTTATAATGGATTGGTGTCTGATCTCTGGATGATGTTGTTGTGTCTATAGAGTTTTATAATGGATTGGTGTCTGAACTCTGGATGATGTTGTTGTGTCTATAGAGTTTTATAATGGATTGGTGTCTGATCTCTGGATGATGTTGTTGTGTCTATACCGTCTATAGCGTTTTATAATGGATTGGTGTCTGATCTCTGGATGATGTTGTTGTGTCTATAGAGTTTTATAATGGATTGGTGTCTGATCTCTGGATGATGTTGTTGGGTCTATAGAGTTTTATAATGGATTGGTGTCTGATCTCTGGATGATGTTGTTGTGTCTATATCGTCTATAGAGTTTTATAATGGATTGGTGTCTGATCTCTGGATGATGTTGTTGGGTCTATAGAGTTTTATAATGGGTTGCATGGATTGTACAGTTATGAAAATGTGATTAGACTCTTCCATGCGGGACTGGTTTGTCTTCCTCTGGGCAGAGACTAAAACCACAACACCTCTTACTATCTGAAGCAGTGACATCATCCCAAAGAGGCACCCTATTCCCTCATTGCCTCTGGTCAAAAAGAGTGCACTACATAGGGAATAGGGTGCACTTTGGAATACAACACAGTATCTCTAGCAGGCAGATGATCACGGGAAAAAAGAGGACCAATCCTTTTCCATTTGTTAAGAGAAAAAACACACTTTCTTGTTAGTGGGATCACTTATTAAGGATAAATCAATATCAATATGTATCGTTGGTCACCTGTCTCCAACACACTGTCACCAACACACTGTCACATGTCACCAACACACTGTCACCTGTCTCCAACACACTGTCACCTGTCTCCAACACACTGTCACCAACACACTGTCACCTGTCTCCAACACACTGTCACCAACACACTGTCACCTGTCTCCAACACACTGTCACCAACACACTGTCACCTGTCTCCAACACACTGTCACCTGTCTCCAACACACTGTCACCAACACACTGTCACCTGTCTCCAACACACTGTCACCAACACACTGTCACCTGTCTCCAACACACTGTCACCAACACACTGTCACCTGTCTCCAACACACTGTCACCAACACACTGTCACCTGTCTCCAACACACTGTCACCAACACACTGTCACCTGTCTCCAACACACTGTCACCAACACACTGTCACCTGTCTCCAACACACTGTCACCAACACACTGTCACCTGTCTCCAACACACTGTCACCAACACACTGTCACCAACACACTGTCACCTGTCTCCAACACACTGTCACCAACACACTGTCACCAACACACTGTCACCTGTCTCCAACACACTGTCACCAACACACTGTCACCAACACACTGTCACCTGTCTCCAACACACTGTCACCAACACACTGTCACCTGTCTCCAACACACTGTCACCAACACACTGTCACCTGTCTCCAACACACTGTCACCAACACACTGTCACCTGTCTCCAACACACTGTCACCAACACACTGTCACCTGTCTCCAACACACTGTCACCAACACACTGTCACCTGTCTCCAACACACTGTCACCAACACACTGTCACCAACACACTGTCACATGTCACCAACACACTGTCACCTGTCTCCAACACACTGTCACCAACACACTGTCACATGTCACCAACACACTGTCACCTGTCACCAACACACTGTCACCAACACACTGTCACCTGTCTCCAACACACTGTCACCAACACACTGTCACCTGTCTCCAACACACTGTCACCAACACACTGTCACATGTCACCAACACACTGTCACCTGTCTCCAACACACTGTCACCAACACACTGTCACCTGTCTCCAACACACTGTCACCAACACACTGTCACCTGTCTCCAACACACTGTCACCAACACACTGTCACATGTCACCAACACACTGTCACCTGTCACCAACACACTGTCACCAACACACTGTCACCAACACACTGTCACCAACACACTGTCACCAACACACTGTCTCCAACACACTGTCACCAACACACTGTCACCAACACACTGTCACATGTCACCAACACACTGTCACCTGTCACCAACACACTGTCACCAACACACTGTCACCAACACACTGTCACCAACACACTGCCACCAACACACTGTCTCCAACACACTGTTATAGACATCATATAGACATATAGACATATGTAGAGTTACATCAAGTCGTTAACATCTGGAGTCTGTGTTACTAAACCAATACGTGACTGTATCTGGATTGTGGATATTATTATAGTGTGACACGGGTTATATTATACTATTATTGGGTTAGTGACCAAGGTTATATCACTATGAATTAAATTGAGTGTTATTGTGTTAGTGACCAAGGTTATATCACTAGGAATGAAATTGAGTGTTATTGGGTTAGTGACCAAGGTTATATCACTATGAATTAAATTGAGTGTTATTGGGTTAGTGACCAAGGTTATATCACTAGGAATTAAATTGAGTGTTATTGGGTTAGTGACCAAGGTTATATCACTAGGAATGAAATTGATTGTTATTGTGTTAGTGACCAAGATTATATCACTATGAATTAAATTGAGTGTTATTGTGTTAGTGACCAAGGTTATATCACTATGAATTAAATTGAGTGTTATTGGGTTAGTGACCAAGGTTATATCACTATGAATTAAATTGATTGTTATTGTGTTAGTGACCAAGGTTATATCACTAGGAATGAAATTGATTGTTATTGTGTTAGTGACCAAGGTTATATCACTAGGAATGAAATTGATTGTTATTGTGTTAGTGACCAAGGTTATATCACTATGAATTAAATTGAGTGTTAATGGGTTAGTGACCAAGGTTATATCACTATGAATTAAATTGAGTGTTAATGGGTTAGTGACCAAGGTTATATCACTATGAATTAAATTGAGTGTTATTGGGTTAGTCAACCAGCAGAGGAAGTAAAGGACCACACACACACACACACACACACACACACACACACACACACACACACACACACACACACACACACACGACCAGACCAGACCAGACCAGAACACAAGGTTTGTTCAACTGAGAATGAGACTACAGAGATTAGGACCAGAACACCAGGTTTGTTCCACTGGGATTGAGACTACAGAGATTAGGACCAGAACACAAGGTTTGTTCCACTGGGATTGAGACTACAGAGATTAGGACCAGAACACAAGGTTTGTTCCTCTGGGATTGAGACTACAGAGATTAGGATCAGAACACCAGGTTTGTTCCACTGGGATTGAGACTACAGAGATTAGGACCAGAACACCAGGTTTGTTCCACTGGGAATGAGACTACAGAGATTAGGACCAGAACACAAGGTTTGTTCCACTGGGATTGAGACTACAGAGATTAGGACCAGAACACCAGGTTTGTTACACTGGGATTGAGACTACATAGATTAGGACCAGAACACAAGGTTTGTTCCACTGGGATTGAGACTACAGAGATTAGGACCAGAACACCAGGTTTGTTCCACTGGGATTGAGACTACAGAGATTAGGACCAGAACACAAGGTTTGTTCCACTGGGATTGAGACTACAGAGATTAGGACCAGAACACCAGGTTTGTTCCACTGGGATTGAGACTACAGAGATTAGGACCAGAACACAAGGTTTGTTCCACTGGGATTGAGACTACAGAGATTAGGACCAGAACACCAGGTTTGTTCCACTGGGAATGAGACTACAGAGATTAGGACCAGAACACCAGGTTTGTTCCACTGGGATTGAGACTACAGAGATTAGGACCAGAACACAAGGTTTGTTCCTCTGGGATTGAGACTACAGAGATTAGGATCAGAACACCAGGTTTGTTCCACTGGGATTGAGACTACAGAGATTAGGACCAGAACACAAGGTTTGTTCCACTGGGAATGAGACTACAGAGATTAGGACCAGAACACAAGGTTTGTTCCACTGGGATTGAGACTACATAGATTAGGACCAGAACACAAGGTTTGTTCCACTGGGATTGAGACTACAGAGATTAGGACCAGAACACCAGGTTTGTTCCACTGGGATTGAGACTACAGAGATTAGGACCAGAACACAAGGTTTGTTCCACTGGGATTGAGACTACAGAGATTAGGACCAGAACACCAGGTTTGTTCCACTGGGATTGAGACTACAGAGATTAGGACCAGAACACAAGGTTTGTTCCTCTGGGATTGAGACTACAGAGATTAGGATCAGAACACCAGGTTTGTTCCACTGGGATTGAGACTACAGAGATTAGGACCAGAACACAAGGTTTGTTCCACTGGGAATGAGACTACAGAGATTAGGACCAGAACACAAGGTTTGTTCCACTGGGATTGAGACTACAGAGATTAGGACCAGAACACCAGGTTTGTTCAACTGGGATTGAGACTACAGAGATTAGGACCAGAACACAAGGTTTGTTCCACTGGGATTGAGACTACAGAGATTAGGACCAGAACACCAGGTTTGTTCCACTGGGATTGAGACTACAGAGATTAGGACCAGAACACAAGGTTTGTTCCACTGGGATTGAGACTAAGACAACACACCACCATCACAACCATCATGGGATTAGGATTGAATTGATCATCCGCCCAGGAAACAGGAAACAGAATCTTACTATTAATGCTACTCTTACGGTCTATGGAGTCAGCGAACACTTCCCCATAGATCATCCAGTAAGGCATGTAGAAGATGTTCCTGGCCAGACGCCATGTTGGGATCTCATCAGGGTGCAGGATGGCCTGCCGCGCCACGCCGAAACTCATCAACACCACCAGCATGATCACCACGAAGTACAACATGTCAATCATCTAGAGGACATAGAACACAACATGTCAATCATCTAGAGGACATAGAACACAACATGATCACCACGAAGTACAACATGTCAATCATCTGGAGGACATAGAACACAACATGATCACCACGAAGTACAACATGTCAATCATCTAGAGGACATAGAACCCAACATGATCACCACGAAGTACAACATGTCAATCATCTAGAGGACATAGAACCCAGCATGATCACCACGAAGTACAACATGTCAATCATCTAGAGGACATAGAACCCAACATGTCAGTCATCTAGAGGACATAGAACCCAACATGTCAGTCATCTAGAGGACATAGAACACAACACGTCAGTCATCTAGAGGACATAGAACACAACATGTCAGTAATCTGGAGGACATAGAACACAACATGTCAATCATCTAGAGGACATAGAACACAACATGTCAGTCATCTGGAGGACATAGAACACAACATGTCAGTCATCTAGAGGACATAGAACACAACATGTCAGTCATCTAGAGGACATAGAACACAACATGTCAATCATCTAGAGGACAGAGAACACAACACGTCAGTCATCTGTAGGAAATAGAACACAACATGGACATAGAACACAACATGTCAATCATCTAGAGGACAGAGAACACAACATGTCAATCATCTAGAGGACATAGAACACAACATGGACATAGAACACAACATGTCAGTCATCTAGAGGACATAGAACACTACATGTCAATCATCTAGAGGACAGAGAACACAACACGTCAGTCATCTGTAGGACAGAGAACACAACATGGACATCATCTGGAGGACATAGAACACAACATATCAGTCATCTGGAGGACATAGAACACAACATGTCAATCATTTTAGAGGACAGAGAACACAACATGTCAATCATCTTGAGGACATAGAACACAACATGTCAGTCATCTAGAGAACATAGAACACAACATGTCAGTCATCTAGAGGACATAGAACACAACATGTCAGTCATCTGGAGGACATAGAACACAACATATCAGTCATCTGGAGGACATAGAACACAACATGTCAATCATCTAGAGGACAGAGAACACAACATGTCAATCATCTTGAGGACATAGAACACAACATGTCAGTCATCTAGAGGACATAGAACACAACATGGACATAGAACACAACATGTCAGTCATCTAGAGGACATAGAACACAACATGTCAGTCATCTGGAGGACATAGAACACAACACGTCAGTCATATAGAGGACATAGAACACAACATGTCAGTCATGTAGAGGAGATAGAATACAACACGTCAGTCATATAGAGGACATAGAACACAACACGTCAGTCATCTAGAGGACATAGAACACAACATGTCAGTCATCTAGAGGACATAGAACACAACATGGACATAGAACACAACACGTCAGTCATCTGGGGCCAATTCAGACTGAGGAAATCTATTCCTTTTTTTTCACCACCAACAAAACACCAAACGATGGAATTTCTCGTTGAAGAACGGTGCCTCATCCCTCCAATAGAATGGTGTCTCATCCCTCCAATAGAATGGTGTCTCATCCGTCCAATAGAATGGTGCCTCATCCCTCCAATAGAATGGTGCCTCATCCCTCCAATAGAATGGTGCCTCATCCCTCCAATAGAATGGTGCCTCATCCCTCCAATAGAATGGTGCCTCATCCCTCCAATAGAATGGTGTCTCATCCCTCCAATAGAATGGTGCCTCATCCCTCCAATAGAATGGTGCCTCATCCCTCCAATAGAATGGTGCCTCATCCCTCCAATAGAATGGTGCCTCATCCCTCCAATAGAATAGTGCCTCATCCCTCCAATAGAATGGTGCCTCATCCCTCCAATAGAACGGTGTCTTATCCCTCCAATAGAATGGTGCCTCATCCCTCCAATAGAACTGTGTCTCATCCCTCCAATAGAGAGTTCCAGACACTTGTAGAATCTATGAGGAGGTGCATTGAAGCTGTTCTGACTGGTGGTGACCCAACGCCCCTATAAACACACTTTATGTTGGCGTTTCCTTTATTTTGACAGTTACCTGTTTATACACAAACATTTACCTATATACACACACACATGTACCTATATATACACACATTTACCTATATATACACACATTTACCTATATACACACACATTTACCTATATATACACACATTTACCTATATATACACACATTTACCTATCCTATATATACACACATTTACCTATATATACACATTTACCTATATACACACATTTACCTATATATACACACATTTACCTATTTATACACACATTTACCTATATATATATACACATTTACCTATATATACACACATTTACCTATATATACACACATTTACCTATATATACACACATTTACCTATATATACACACATTTACCTATATATACACACATTTACCTATATATACACACATTTACCTATATACACACATTTACCTATATACACACATTTACCTATATACACACATTTACCTATATACACACATTTACCTATATATACACACATTTACCTATATATACACACACTTACCTATATATACACACATTTACCTATATACACACACATTTACCTATATACACACATTTACCTATATATACACACATTTACCTATATATACACCCATTTACCTATATATACACACATTTACCTATATATACACACATTTACCTATATACACACATTTACCTATATATACACACATTTACCTATATATACACACATTTACCTATATACACACATTTACCTATATATACACATTTACCTATATACACACATTTACCTATATACACACATTTACCTATATATACACACATTTACCTATATATACACATTTACCTATATATACACACACATTTCATATTACAATAGCCAGCCAAGACAGTCAAAACCAAACCAAAGCCTCACCATTTTCCCGATCATCATGACGTAGGGTCCCAGGTACTTGTTGACCCCGAAGATGTCGAGCACCCTGATGTACCAGAAGATGATGTCCACGCAGTAGATGACCCGTCCGATGCCCAACAGGGGCTCGCTCTGCAGCCTCAGCATCAGGCCCAGGAGGAAGGTAAAGATGGCCGCCGCGTCTGTGATGTTCCAGTACTCTTCGGCCCAAACATTGATCTTCTGCTTCAGCTTCCCCGGCTCTGACATCAGGATCTGTATTGGGGCAGCAACAGCAGGGACGGACTAGGATCAGAACTGAGAAATCGGGCCTGGGCGTAAGACCCCTACATCGACCCGTATTTTCCCTGGAGGCCTTCAACCCGGGCTTTTTTTAGTTTGAGGACCCCAGATACTGTACCTTTCTTCAATTGTTCTAGACATTCCCTTTCTAATTATCTCCAGTCGCAGGGTGATGGTGTGAGACGTTACCTGTCTGAGACGTTACCTGTCTGAGACGTTACCTGTCTGAGACGTTACCTGTCTGAGACGTTACCTGTCTGACTGTGATGGTGTGAGACGTTACCTGTCTGACTGTGATGGTGTGAGACGTTACCTGTCTGAGACGTTACCTGTCTGACTGTGATGATGTGAGACGTTACCTGTCTGAGACATTACCTGTCTGACTGTGATGATGTGAGACGTTACCTGTCTGACTGTGATGATGTGAGATGTTACCTGTCTGACTGTGATGATGTGAGATGTTACCTGTCTGACTGTGATGATGTGAGACGTTACCTGTCTGAGACGTTATCTGTCTAACTGTGATGACGTGAGAAGTTACCTGTCTGAGACGTTACCTGTCTGACTGTGATGATGTGAGACGTTACCTGTCTGACTGTGATGATGTGAGACGTTACCTGTCTAACTGTGATGATGTGAGACGTTACCTGTCTGAGACGTGATGATGTAAGACGTTACCTGTCTGAGACGTTACCTGTCTGAGACGTCACCTGTATAACTGTGATGATGTGAGACGTTACCTGTCTGACTGTGATGATGTAAGACGTTACCTGTCTGAGACGTCACCTGTATAACTGTGATGATGTGAGACGTTACCTGTATAACTGTGATAATGTGAGACGTTACCTGTCTGAGACGTCACCTGTATAACTGTGATGATGTGAGACGTTACCTGTCTAACTGTGATGATGTGAGACGTTACCTGTCTGACTGTGATGATGTGAGACGTTACCTGTCTGAGACGTTACCTGTCTGAGACGTTACCTGTCTGAGACGTTACCTGTCTGACTGTGATGATGTGAGACGATACCTGTCTGAGACGTTACCTGTCTGAGACGTTACCTGTCTGACTGTGATGATGTGAGATGTTACCTGTCTGAGACGTTACCTGTCTGAGATGTTACCTGTCTGAGACGTTACCTGTCTGACTGTGATGATGTGAGACGTTACCTGTCTGAGACGTTACCTGTCTGAGACGTTACCTGTCTGAGACGTTACCTGTCTGACTGTGATGATGTGAGACGTTACCTGTCTGAGACGTTACCTGTCTGAGACGTTACCTGTCTGACTGTGATGATGTGAGACGATACCTGTCTGAGACGTTACCTGTCTGAGACGTTACCTGTCTGACTGTGATGATGTGAGATGTTACCTGTCTGAGACGTTACCTGTCTGAGACGTTACCTGTCTGAGACGTTACCTGTCTGACTGTGATGATGTGAGACGTTACCTGTCTGAGACGTTACCTGTCTGAGACGTTACCTGTCTGAGACGTTACCTGTCTGACTGTGATGATGTGAGACGTTACCTGTCTGAGACGTTACCTGTCTGAGACGTTACCTGTCTGACTGTGATGATGTGAGACGTTACCTGTCTGAGACGTTACCTGTCTGAGACGTTACCTGTCTGACTTTCTCCATTCCCAGAGTGATGATGTAAGAGATGACGATCCACTCCTGCAGGGACGGCCAGCGTTCCATCTTGACCAGGATGATGTAGTTGTACAAACACAGGTAGGCCAGGTAGGAGATCTGAGGAGACACGGAAAACAGCTCAGAGCTTTTAGGAGAACATGGACACAAGACCAGAGGTGGGGGCAACAGTGGTGTTTTAGGACACAAGACCAGAGGTCAGGGCAGTAGTGGTGTTTTAGGACACAAGACCAGAGGTGGGGGCAGTAGTGGTGTTTTAGGACACAAGACCAGAGGTGGGGTAGTAGTGGCGTTTTAGGACACAAGACCAGAGGTGGGGCAACAGTGGTGTTTTAGGACACAAGACCAGAGGTGGGGGCAGCAGTGGCGTTTTAGGACACAAGACCAGAGGTGGGGGTAGCAGTGGTGTTTTAGGACACAAGACCAGAGGTCAGGGCAGTAGTGGTGTTTTAGGACACAAGACCAGAGGTGGGGGCAGTAGTGGTGTTTTAGGACACAAGACCAGAGGTCAGGGCAGTAGTGGTGTTTTAGGACACAAGACCAGAGGTCAGGGCAGTAGTGGTGTTTTAGGACACAAGACCAGAGGTGGGGGCAGTAGTGGTGTTTTAGGACACAAGACCAGAGGTGGGGGCAACAGTGGTGTTTTAGGACACAAGGCCAGAGGTGGGGGGTAGTAGTGGTGTTTTAGGACACAAGACCAGAGGTGGGGGCAGTAGTGGTGTTTTAGGACACAAGACCAGAGGTGGGGGCAGTAGTGGTGTTTTAGGACACAAGACCAGAGGTGGGGGCAGTAGTGGCGTTTTAGGACACAAGACCAGAGGTGGGGCAACAGTGGTGTTTTAGGACACAAGACCAGAGGTGGGGGCAGCAGTGGCGTTTTAGGACACAAGACCAGAGGTGGGGGTAGCAGTGGTGTTTTAGGACACAAGACCAGAGGTCAGGGCAGTAGTGGTGTTTTAGGACACAATACCAGAGGTGGGGGCAGTAGTGGTGTTTTAGGACACAAGACCAGAGGTCAGGGCAGTAGTGGTGTTTTAGGACACAAGACCAGAGGTCAGGGCAGTAGTGGTGTTTTAGGACACAAGACCAGAGGTGGGGGCAGTAGTGGTGTTTTAGGACACAAGACCAGAGGTGGGGGCAACAGTGGTGTTTTAGGACACAAGGCCAGAGGTGGGGGGTAGTAGTGGTGTTTTAGGACACAAGACCAGAGGTGGGGGCAGTAGTGGTGTTTTAGGACACAAGACCAGAGGTGGCGGCATCAGTGGTGTTTTAGGACACAAGACCAGAGGTCAGGGCAGTAGTGGTGTTTTAGGACACAAGACCAGAGGTGGGGGCAACAGTGGTGTTTTAGGACACAAGACCAGAGGTGGCGGCAGTAGTGGCGTTTTAGGACACAAGGCCAGAGGTGGGGGCAGCAGTGGCGTTTTAGGACACAAGACCAGAGGTGGGGGCAGTAGTGGTGTTTTAGGACACAAGACCAGAGGTGGGGGCAGTAGTGGCGTTTTAGGACACAAGACCAGAGGTGGGGGCAGTAGTGGCGTTTTAGGACACAAGACCAGAGGTCAGGGCAGCAGTGGTGTTTTAGGACACAAGACCAGAGGTCGGGCAGTAGTGGTGTTTTAGGACACAAGACCAGAGGTCGGGCAGTAGTGGTGTTTTAGGACACAAGACCAGAGGTCGGGCAGTAGTGGTGTTTTAGGACACAAGACCAGAGGTCAGGGCAGTAGTGGTGTTTTAGGACACAAGGCCAGAGGTCAGGGCAGTAGTGGTGTTTTAGGACACAAGACCAGAGGTCGGGGCAGTAGTGGTGTTTTAGGACACAAGACCAGAGGTGGGGGCAGCAGTGGTGTTTTAGGACGCAAGACCAGAGGTCGGGGCAGTAGTGGTGTTTTAGGACACAAGACCAGAGGTCGGGGCAGTAGTGGTGTTTTAGGACACAAGACCAGAGGTCAGGGCAGCAGTGGCGTTTTAGGACACAAGACCAGAGGTCGGGGCACCAGTGGTGTTTTAGGACACAAGACCAGAGGTGGGGGCAGCAGTGGCGTTTTAGGACACAAGGCCAGAGGTCGGGGCAGTAGTGGTGTTTTAGGACACAAGACCAGAGGTCAGGGCAGTAGTGGTGTTTTAGGACACAAGACCAGAGGTCGGGGCAGTAGTGGCGTTTTAGGACACAAGACCAGAGGTCAGGGCAGTAGTGGTGTTTTAGGACACAAGACCAGAGGTGGGGGCAGCAGTGGCGTTTTAGGACACAAGGCCAGAGGTCGGGGCAGTAGTGGTGTTTTAGGACACAAGACCAGAGGTCAGGGCAGTAGTGGTGTTTTAGGACACAAGACCAGAGGTCGGGACAGTAGTGGTGTTTTAGGACACAAGACCAGAGGTGGGGGGTAGTAGTGGTGTTTTAGGACACAAGACCAGAGGTCAGGGCAGTAGTGGTGTTTTAGGACACAAGACCAGAGGTCGGGGCAGCAGTGGTGTTTTAGGACACAAGACCAGAGGTGGGGGCAGTAGTGGTGTTTTAGGACACAAGACCAGAGGTCAGGGCAGTAGTGGCGTTTTAGGACACAAGACCAGAGGTCGGGCAGTAGTGGTGTTTTAGGACACAAGACCAGAGGTGGGGGCAACAGTGGTGTTTTAGGACACAAGACCAGAGGTGGGGGCAGTAGTGGTGTTTTAGGACACAAGACCAGAGGTGGGGGCAGCAGTGGTGTTTTAGGACACAAGACCAGAGGTCAGGGCAGCAGTGGTGTTTTAGGACACAAGACCAGAGGTGGGGGGTAGTAGTGGTGTTTTAGGACACAAGACCAGAGGTCAGGGCAGTAGTGGTGTTTTAGGACACAAGACCAGAGGTCGGGGCAGTAGTGGTGTTTTAGGACACAAGACCAGAGGTGGGGGGTAGTAGTGGTGTTTTAGGACACAAGACCAGAGGTCAGGGCAGTAGTGGTGTTTTAGGATACAAGACCAGAGGTCGGGGCAGCAGTGGTGTTTTAGGACACAAGACCAGAGGTGGGGGCAGTAGTGGTGTTTTAGGACACAAGACCAGAGGTGGGGGCAACAGTGGTGTTTTAGGACACAAGACCAGAGGTGGGGGCAGTAGTGGTGTTTTAGGACACAAGACCAGAGGTCAGGGCAGTAGTGGCGTTTTAGGACATAAGACCAGAGGTCAGGGCAGTAGTGGTGTTTTAGGACACAAGACCAGAGGTCAGGGCAGTAGTGGTGTTTTAGGACACAAGACCAGAGGTCAGGGCAGTAGTGGCGTTTTAGGCCACAAGACAAAGTGCTGTCGATCAATAATCACACATCTTCAGATCACCATTAGCTGATATCATATTATCATTATATTAAATAGTATTATATTATCTGTGGATAAGGTCTATTTGTCACCTCTGTGTCGATAGTCATTTCAAAACGACAAAACCAAGGTTTCACAAAAGTACATTTCCAAAGTGTGTGGTGTTGAGAAATGCTTCCTAAATAACATTTATTGTTTTTTAAAGATGTATTAAAAGTCTACTTGCTGTGTTGAACCAGAATTTTGTGAAAGGAGTGTTGTAGAATTCATAGATCTTCTTTCCGATTGGAACTCTTCTCTTTTTAACGGCGCTTTCTTCTTCATCCCCCTTTCTGGACACCGCATCAGCATTCACTTCCTGAAAGCATGGATCGACAGAAACAACCGCCATGAATTTTACATTCACTTCCTGAAAGCATGGTCGACAGAAACAACCGTCATGAATTTACATTCACTTCCTGAAAGCATGGATCGACAGAAACAACTGTCATGAATTTACATTCACTTCCTGAAAGCATGGATCGACAGAAACAACTGCCATGAATTTACATTCACTTCCTGAAAGCATGGATCGACAGAAACAACTGCCATGAATTTTACATTCACTTCCTGAAAGCATGGTCGACAGAAACAACTGCCATGAATTTTACATTCACTTCCTGAAAGCATGGGGCGACAGAAACAACCACCATGAATTTACATTCACTTCCTGAAAGCATGGTCGACAGAAACAACCACCATGAATTTACAAACACTTCCTGAAAGCATGGTCGACAGAAACAACTGCCATGAATTTACATTCACTTCCTGAAAGCATGGTCGACAGAAACAACTGCCATGAATTTACATTCACTTCCTGAAAGCATGGTCGACAGAAACAACCGCCATGAATTTACAAACACTTCCTGAAAGCTTGGTCGACAGAAACAACCACCATGAATTTACATTCACTTCCTGAAAGCATGGTCGACAGAAACAACCACCATGAATTTACATTCACTTCCTGAAAGCATGGGTCGACAGAAACAACCACCATGAATTTACATTCACTTCCTGAAAGCATGGTCGACAGAAACAACCGGCATGAATTTACATTCACTTCCTGAAAGCATGGGTCGACAGAAACAACCACCATGAATTTACATTCACTTCCTGAAAGCATGGTCGACAGAAACAACCGCCATGAATTTACACACAGGACTTTACAGTACATTTGAATGTAGTATTAAATGTAAAGTAGTATTAATTATTATTATTTTAAAAAACAGATAAACCAACCAAGCAAGCAACCAATCCACTGATGATCGACCGAACAATCAATCAATAAATCAATCAATCAATTAATCAATCAATCAACCAATCAGATTGCTTGACTGTCAGCGTTCACCTTGCTGGATTTATTGTCGTCGTCTTTGTCCTTCGCCTCTTCGTTCTCCGCTGGGGCTTGACATGTCACTTCCTCCCCGAGTCGAAAATCCATGAGGAGAATCGAAGGTGGGAAAATTATGCCAAATATCACCTGTGGGACACAGAGATGAGAAGAAGAAGGATTTCAGTTGAACTGCTATTTGTCTCAAACACCAAAATGACACAAAACCACACATTCTCGACCAGTTATTAGTGTATTACATATTTATAAACCAGTGTGTTAGCCTAATGTAAAGTGTGACCAGTGTGTTAGCCTAATGTAAAGTGTGACCAGTGTGTTAGCTTTAAAGGATCTCTCTCTCTCTTTCAATTTTCGCCTAAAATGACATACACAAATCTATAGTTCAGGACCTGAAGCAAGAATATGCATATTATTTATACAGTTTGACAGGAAACACTTTGGAGTTAAATTAATGTAGGATAATATAACATATTAGATCTGGTAAAAGATAATACAATGAAAAAACGTGTTTACATTTTTTTTTTTACCATCATCTTTGAAATGCAAGAGAAAGGCCATAATGTATTATTCCAGCCCAGGTGCAATTTAGATTTTGCCCACTAGATGGCAACAGTGTATGTGTGCAAAGTTTTATATGGATCCAATGAACCACTGTATTTCTGTTCAAAATGTTGTATCAAGCCCAAATGTGCCAAATTGGTTTATTAATACATTTTTAAGTTCATAACTGTGCACTCTCCTCAAACAATAGCATTGTATTATTTCACTGTAATAGCTACTGTAATTTGGACAGTGCATTTAGATTAACAAGAATTTAAGCTTTCTGTCAATATCAGATATGTCTATATCCTGGGAAATATTATTGTTACTTACAACCTCATGCTAATCACATTAGCCTAGATTAGCTCAACCGTCCCGCGGGGGACCCACAGATCATGTAGAGTTTTTTTTTTTTTTTTTAATTTTTACCCCTTTTTCTCCCCAATTTCGTAGTATCCAATTGTTGTCTCATCGCTACAACTCCCGTACGGGCTCGGGATAGACGAAGGTTGAAAGTCATGCGTCCTCCGATACACAACCCAACCAAGCCGCTGCTTCTTTAACACAGCGCACATCCAACCCGGAAGCCAGCCAGAGGAAACACCGTGCACCTGGCCACCTTGGTTAGCGCCCAGCCCGCCACAGGAGTGCGCGATGAGACAAGGACACCCCTACCGACCAAGCCCTCCCTAACCCGGGCGACGCTAGGCCAATTGTGCGTCGCCCCACGGACCTCCCGGTCGCGGCCGGTTACGACAGAGCCTGGGCGCGAACCCAGGGACTCTGATGGCACAGTTGGCGCTGCAGTACAGCGCCCTTAACCACTGCGCCACCCGGGAGGCCCTTGTAGAGGTTTTAACCCCTTAAGGTCAATGTCTGCACCCTGCCTCTGTCAGTTTAAGCTAGAGATACACCACATACACCAGCAGTGTGTGGATTTGGCTTTTTCAGCCACACCCATTACGGACAGAGCTCAGTGGCTTTCAATGTGGCACCGTCATAGTATGCCACCTTTTCAAGCAAGTCAGTTCATTACATTTCTGCCCTGCTAGGCCCCGATCAGCTGTAAGTGCTGTTATTGTGAAGTGGAAACGTCTAGGAGCAACAACGGCTCAGCCGTGAAGTGGTAGGCCACACAAGCTCACAGAACGGGGCCGCTGAGTGCTGAAGAAGCGCGTATCACGTAAAATGGTCTGTCCTCGGTTACAACACTCACTGCCGAGTTCCAAACTGCCTGTGGAAAAAATGTCAGCACAAGAACTGTTCGTTGGAAGCTTCATGAAATGGGTTTCCATGGCCAAGCAGCTGCACACAAGCCTAAGATCACCATGTGCAATGACAAGCGTCGGCTGGTGTGGTGTAAAGCTCACCGGTATTGGACTCTGGAGCAGTGGAAACACTTTCTCTGGAGTGATGAATCGCGCTTCACCATCTGGCAGTCCGACGGACAAATCTGGGTTTGGCAGATGCCAGGAGAACGCTACCTGCCCCAATGCAATAGTACCAACTGTTTGGTGGAGGAGGAATAATGGTCTGGGGCTGTTTTTCATGGTTCGGGTTAGGCCCCTTAGTTCCAGTGAAGGGAAATCTTAACGCTACAGAATACAATGACATTCTAGAGGATTCTGTGCTTCCAACTCTGTGGCAACAGTTTGAGGAAGGCCATTTCCTGTTTCAGCATAACAATGCCCCCGTGTACAAAGCAAGGTCCATACAGAAATGGTTTGTCAAGATCTTTGTGGATGAACTTGATTGGCCTGCGAAGAGCCCTGACCGCAACCCCATCGAACACCTTTGGGATGAATTGGAACGCCGATTGCGACCCAGGCCTAATCGCCCAACAACAGTGTCACCTCAGCAATGTTACAGGATCTAGTGGAAAGTCTTCCCAGAAGAGTGGAGGCTTTTATAGCAGCAATGTTCAAACATCTAGTGGAAAGCCTTCCCAGAAGAGTGGAGGCTGTTATAGCCGCAAAGGGGGGACAAACTCCATATTAATGTCCATGTCTTTGGACTGAGATGATCGACGAGCAGTGTATCGGTTTTTGCATTGGATGCATCTCAATCCAACCCATCTGCGGTGAAAGGTGACAGAGCTGCAGTGGTGTTTGTCAGACCATGAGACATCCCATCTGCGGTGAAAGGTGACAGAGCTGCCACGGTGTTTGTCAAACTATGAGACACCCCATCTGCGGTGAAAGGTGACAGAGCTGCCACGGTGTTTGTCAGACCATGAGACATCCTGAAAATCGATCTTCTCATAAAATTGTCTGTGGCCTAAAAATCCTGCTATGGAAAGATGAGTCTCTCGTGAACAAGATGGTGTTCTCCGGTTTGCTCTAGGACCCCTACAAACCTCCTGGGACTTTTCTGAAGTTTGTACAGCTGATCTGCCAACTTCTGTCTGTAGCCTCCGAACAGTTACTAATCTGACCCATCTGTGGAAAAGTGAGACTCTCACGAACACGTAGAAGTTGGTTGTTTTGCTCTAGGATGCCCACAAGCCCCACAAGACTCATCTAAGGCCTGGTCCCCTGGTACCAGTTGAAAAAAATGAATGGAAGTACTGTATACACACCATATGCTCACACTACACTGTCACTCCCACACAAATCCCTCACACATTCAAATGTTACACACACACACATTTTTTAAAACTTTTTAAATTCTGCATCTTTGGAGAAGGTTCATAAGAAAGCATTTCAATGTAAAGTCTACACCAGCTGTATTCGGAGCCTGTGATAAAATACCATTTGATTTGATTCCAGGTTCAATGTTTGACATGACTGAGTTAGCTGAAGTTGGCTAGCTAGCTAGCAAGTGACAAGAACGTTATCCAGCCTGCATAGCAACCATTTTGTTTAGAATGGATGATCAGTCCTTTTGCATAGCAACCATGCAAAAATAATTAAGGACTGGGCGGCGTCTGTAGCAACTTGACCAAATAACTAACATCCAGATTTTTGTCTGGACTATATCTTCTGGTGAAATAATGACATTTTATGAATTTACTTATCTAAAAAAAAGGAGAGATATGTAATTTATTGTTATTTTAGTATGTTGGTAACAGTTTTATAAAAGCAATAAGACACGGGAGGCAGTGATGTATCATGAATACAGTCACAGGTAAATGGGTTGATTGGCTCTCTGCTATCGCTTGGCCATGTTCAGGTCTTTAACCCACCTTGAACCCGTTCCTCTTGCCCATTCTCAGACATCCCATCCACATATCAGTGAGCAGCATCTGACTGCAGGTGTGGGCGATAAAGTCTCTGTGCTTGGCGGCTACAGCCAGTTTCAGGCAGGTAGAGTTGCTCCAGTTCTTTAGCTGATAGGTCAGTAGTTTCATGGCCACCTGCTCATCGTGCTTATAGGACTGGTCTAGGAGCTCGTAGGCCAGCTGGCCAAACTCTCTGAGGAGGGAAGAAGGAAGACGTTGTGCTTAGGGGTCAATTCCATTTACAATTCCAATTTTCTTATTTGGAATTTGAGTTTGCTTCCTGAATTTCCTCACTAACGTGACTCCAACGCTGTTAGATTGAAACCTTTCTGCTAGCTAGCCCCTCACTAACTTGATCCCAACACTGTTAGATTGAAACCTTTCTGCTAGCTAGTCCCTCACTAACTTGACCCCAACACCGTTAAATCTAAACCTTTCTGCTAGCGAGTCCCTCACTAACTTGACCCCCACACTGTTAAATCTAAACCTTTCTGCTAGCTAGCCTCTCACTAACTTGACCCCAACGCTGTTAAATCTTTCTGCTAGCTAGCCTCTCACTAACTTGACCCCAACACTGTTAAATCTAAACCTTTCTGCTAGCTAGACCCTCACTAACTTGACCCCAACACTGTTAAATCTAAACCTTTCTGCTAGCTAGACCCTCACTAACTTGACCCCCACACTGTTAAATCTAAACCTTTCTGCTAGCTAGCCTCTCACTAACTTGACCCCAACACTGTTAGATTGAAACCTTTCTGCTAGCTAGTCCCTCACTAACTTGACCCCAACACTGTTAAATCTAAACCTTTCTGCTAGCTAGCCTTTCACTAACTTGGAATTGTTTTCCAGGTCCTGGAAGATGTCGTCCACCAGTTCACTCTGAGACGACTCGTGGGCCATGGCCTTGTACAGCTTACAGGCCACCAGAGCTTTGGCCATGGCCTCTTCCCCCCTCTTCCACAGGAACAGAGCCATCTTCTGACGCTTCATGAGAACAGCCCACACCATCAGCTCATGGAACGGGTACTGGAAGCGGCTGACCTCCGGGTCGTCCACATCGATGTCGATCTCTTCCTCTTTCTTCTTCTTCTTCTTCTTCTTCCCTTTACTATTGCCTGTTCCTCCAGGCTCGTCGTCCTGGTATGAATCAGATGGATATTAGAAATATGAATTATTGGGTGTAGGGCGAATCTTAACTTCACTTCACTGAAGTCAAATGTTTACTTAGACATGCATTGATACCAATGGGAGACTAAGTAGATTCTCCCCTGTATACAGAAACAAATTTAAGTGGTTATTGTATTGGTATGGATGATGTTGTAATGAATCAGCAGGGAGCAGGCCTCGAACCCTCGACCTTCTTGCCCGAAGTCCAGCGTGCTATCGACTGTGCCGCAAAAGCATGCTCGTGCGGCAGAGTCGATTTCCGCGCTTATAAACCCAGGGTCGTTACAATATAAAATGTCGCTAAGTAGAACAACGGTGGTAAGTGAAAGACGAGACACTCACCTCCAGTCCTAACATTTTTAAAGCTTTCGGCTGTGAAACAAAACAAGGGGAGAGGACAGCATTTAATTAGCATGATTAACATTAGCATTCATGTTAGCATTAGCATTCATGTTAGCATTAGCATTCATGTTAGCATTAGCATTTTATATATTATATATTATTACTATTAAAGTTATTGTTACACTGAACAAAAATATTTAAATGCAGCACGCAACAATTTTCAAAGGTTTTACTGAGTTACAGTTCATATAAGGAAATCAGTCAATTGAAATAAATTCATTATTTATCTCAAATAATGTGCTTCTACGTCTGCGTTGCTTCCTGTTTGGGGTTTTAGGCTGGGTTTCTGTACAGACTTTGTGACATTGGCGGATGCAAAAAGGGCTTTATAAATACATTTGATTTGATTTGATTTGATTCATTAGGCCCTAATCTATGGATTTCACATGACTGGGAATACAGACATGCATTGGTCAGTATCTGGTGTGACCACCATTTGCCTCATGCAGCGAGACACATCTCCTTCGCATAGAGTTGATCAGGCTGTTGATTTGTGGCCTGTGAAATGTTGTCCCACTGCTCTTCAATGGCTGTGGGAACTGGAACAAGCTGTCGTACACATCGATCCAGAGCATCCCAAACATGCTCAGTGGGTAACATATCTGCCATGGAAGAACTGGGACATTTTCAGCGTCCGGGAATTGTGTACAGATCCTTGTGAACGGGGTCAGTGCATTATCATGCTGAAACATGAGGTGATGGCGGCAGATGAATGTCACGAAAATGGGCCTCAAGATCTCGTCACGGTATCTCCGTGCATTCAAACTTCCATCGCTAAAATTCTATTGTGTTTGTTTTCCGCAACTTATGCCTGCCCCATACCATAACACCACTGCCACTATGGGGCACTCTGTTCACAACGTTGACATCCAGCAAACCGCTCACCCACACAACACCATACACGCTATCTGCCATCTGCCCGGTACAGTTGAAACCGGGATTCATCCCGTGAAGTGCACACTTCTCCACCGTTCAAATGGTCATGGAAGGTGAGCATTTGCCAACTGAAGTCGGTTATGACGCCGAACTGCAGTCAGGTCAAGACCCTGGTGAGGACGACGAGGACGCAGATGAGCTTCCCTGAGACGGTTTCTGACAGTTTTTGCAGAAATTCTTTGGTTGTGCAAACCCACGGTTTCATCAGCTGTCTGAGTGGCGGGTCTCAGACGATCCTGCAGGAGAAGAAGCTGGATGTGGAGGTTCTGGGCTGGCGTGGTTACATGTGGTCTGGGGTTGTGATGCCGGTTGGACATACTGCCAAATTCTCTAAAATGACGTTGGAGGCGGCTTATGGTAGAGAAATACATTAAATTCTCTGGCAAGACATTCTTGCAGTCTGCATGCCAATTGGACGCTCGCTCAAAACTTGAGACATCCGTGGCATTGTGTTGTGTGACAAAACTGCACATTTTAGAGTGGCCCTTTATTGTCCCCAGCACAAGGTGCACCTGTGTAACGATCATGCTGTTTAATATGCCACACCTCTCAGGTGGATGGATTATCTTGGCAAAGGAGAAATGCTCACTAACAGGGAAGTAAACAAATGTAAACTCAACATTTAAGAGAAATAAGATTTACGTGAGTATGAAAACATTTCTGTGATCTTTTATTTCAGCTGATGAAAAATAGGAGCAACCCTTTACATGTTGCGTTTCTATTTTTTGTTCAGTGTGTTACATTCAGATCTGTAAAGGGAGTGTTTCTCCTCACTCTTTTTAAACCGTAGAGGTTGTTGTAGAGGGTGCGGAACTGTTTCCTGGTGTAGTTACAGCGATAGGCCCCGCCCATCAGGAACTCCAGGACCAATCCGATATCGATCAAGGTGATCTGGTAATCCGGTGGAAGATTTCCCTGAAACACCAAACAACCATCATCATTATACTGTTACTGTTTTCACATTACTATAGGGGGTCAATATTAGGTAACACGTTACTATAGGGGGTCAATATTAGGTAACACTACTATAGGGGGTCAATATTAGGTATCACTTTACTATAGGGGGTCAATATTAGGTAACACGTTACTATAGGGGGTCAATATTAGGTAACACGTTACTATAGGGGGTCAATATTAGGTAACACTTTACTATAGGGGGTCAATATTAGGTAACACTTTACTATAGGGGGCCAATGTTAGGTATCACTTTACTATAGGGGGTAAATATTAGGTACCACTACTATAGGGGGTCAATATTAGGTACCACTACTATAGGGGGTCAATATTAGGTAACACGTTACTATAGGGGGTCAATATTAGGTAACACTTTGCTATAGGGGGTCAATATCAGGTAACACGTTACTATAGGGGGTCAATATTAGGTAACACTTTACTATAGGTGGTCAATATTAGGTATCACTTTGCTATAGGGGGTCAATATTAGGTAAGACTTTACTATAGGGGGTCAATATTAGGTATCACTTTACTATAGGGGGTCAATATTAGGTATCACTTTACTATAGGGGGTCAATATTAGGTAACACTTTGCTGTAGGGGGTCAATATTAGGTATCACTTTACTATAGGGGGTCAATATCAGGTAACACGTTACTATAGGGGGTCAATATTAGGTAACACTTTACTATAGGGGGTCAATATTAGGTATCACTTTGCTATAGGGGGTCAATATTAGGTAAGACTTTACTATAGGGGGTCAATATTAGGTATCACTTTACTATAGGGGGTCAATATTAGGTATCACTTTACTATAGGGGGTCAATATTAGGTAACACTTTGCTGTAGGGGGTCAATATTAGGTATCACTTTACTATAGGGGGGTAGATATTAGGTAAGACTTTACTATAGGGGGGTAGATATTAGGTAACACTTTACTATAAATAGCCCCTTTATGAAACCAGTCATAACACCTTTATGAAACCAGTCATAACACCTTTATGAAACCAGTCATAACACCTTTATGAAACCAGTCATAACACCTTTATGAAACCAGTCATAACACCTTTATGAAACCAGTCATAACACTTTTATGAAACCAGTCATAACACCAGTCATAACACCTTAATGAAACCAGTCATAACACCTTAATGAAACCAGTCATAACACCAGTCATAACACCTTTATGAAACCAGCCATAACACCTTTATGAAACCAGCCATAACACCTTAATGAAACCAGTCATAACACCAGTCATAACACCTTTCTGAAACCAGCCATAACACCTTTATGAAACCAGCCATAACACCAGTCATAACACCTTTATGAAACCAGCCATAACACCTTAATGAAACCAATCATAACACCTTAATGAAACCAGTCATAACACCAGTCATAACACCTTTATGAAACCAGCCATAACACCAGTCATAACACCTTTATGAAACCAGTCATAACACCTTTGTGAAACCAGTCACAACACCTTTATGAAACCAGTCATAACACCAGTCATAACACCTTTATGAAACCAGTCATAACACCTTTGTGAAACCAGTCACAACACCTTTATGAAACCAGTCATAACACCATAATGAAACCAGCCATAACACCTTTGTGTTGTTGATGGACATTGTAAACATGTAATTGACTCCCTGATGAAACCAGTCACAACACCTTTATGAAACCAGTCATAACACCATAATGAAACCAGCCATAACACCTTGGTATTGTTGATGGACATTGTAAACATGTCATTGACTCCCTGTCCACATAAAGGTTAAATAATAGAAGGAAACAGTACCTTTTTAACGTCTCTAACTACAAAGTGCAGTGTATTCGTTGGGCCCAGCCTCTGTGAAAACAAACAACATAACAAACAGAGATGGACTTTCAATTCAATTCAATTCAAGGGGTTTTATTCACATTGGAAACATATGTTAACCTAACAAAGCAAGTGAGGTAGATAATAGTCTCTCTCTCTCTCTCTCTCTCTCTCTACATTCAATCCAATTCAATTCAATCCAATTCAATCGAAGGTGCTTTATTGGCAGGGGAAACATATATTAACATTGACAAAGCAGGCAAGAGGTTAGGAAGTGCAGCTCAGTTTCCACCTCATTTTGTGGGCAGTGAGCTCATAGCCTGTCTTCTCTTGAGAGCCATGTTTGCCTACGGCAGTCTCTCTCAATAGCAAGGCTATGATCACTAAGTCAAAGCTTTCCTTAAGTTTGGGTCAGTCACAGTGGTCAGGTGTTCTGCCACTGTGTACTCTCTGTTTAGGGCCAAATAGCTTTCTAGTTTGCTCAGTTTTTTTGTTAATTCTTTCCAATGTGTCAAGTAATTATCTTTTTGTTTTCTCATGATTTGGTTGGGTCTAATTGTGCTGCTGTCCTGGGGCTCTGTAGGGTGTGTTTGTGAACAGAGCCCCAGGACCAGCTTGCTTAGGGGACTCTTCTCCAGGTTCATCTCTCTGTAGGTGATGGCTTTGTTATGGAAGGTTTGGGAATCGCTTCCTTTTAGGTGGTTGTATAATTGAATGGCTCTTTTCTGGATTTTGATGATTATAATGCATGCAGAGCAGAATTAGGCAGATAATTTGGTTTTCTACGTTGTACACGGAGGATTTTTTTGCAGAATTCTGCATCTCAATTTTGTGTTTGTCCCATTTTGTGAAATATCGGAGCGTACCCCAGACCTCACAACCGTAAAGGGCAATGGGTTCTATGACTGATTCAAGCATTTTTAGCCAGATCCTAATTGGTATGTTGAATTTTATGTTCCTTTTGATGGCATAGAATGCCCTTCTTGCCTTGTCTCTCAGATCATTCACAGCTTTGTGGAAGTTACCTGTGGCGCTGATGTTTAGGCCAAGGTATGTATCATTTTTTGTGTGCTCTAGGGCAACGGTGTCTAGATGGAATTTGTATTTGTGGTCCTGGCGACTGGACCTTTTTTGGAACACCATTATTTTGGTCTTACTGGGATTTGCTGTCAGGGCCCAGGTCTGGCAGAATTTTCTAGTGCCCGCGCCAATTCATTAATATATTTGTCCAGCTCTCCGGGTCACTCTCTGTCTAAAAATCTAATTCTCAACAATATACTTCATGGATTTTTGTATATACTACTAACATGTATTTAGAAGCAAGGTTGGGGTAAAGTCCACTTAAATCAATTCTGGAAGTTAACAGAAATGGAATTGACCCCAATCTATCTATCTATCTATCTATCTATCTATCTATCTATCTGTCTATCTGTCTATCTATCTGTCTGTCTGTCTGTCTGTCTGTCTGTCTGTCTGTCTGTCTGTCTGTCTGTCTGTCTGTCTGTCTGTCTGTCTGTCTGTCTGTCTGTCTGTCTGTCTGTCTGTCTGTCTGTCTGTCTGTCTGTCTGTCTATCTATCTATCTATCTATCTATCTATCTATCTATCTATCTATCTATCTATCTATCTATCTGTCTATCTGTCTATCTGTCTATCTGTCTATCTGTCTATCTGTCTGTCTGTCTGTCTGTCTGTCTGTCTGTCTGTCTGTCTGTCTGTCTGTCTGTCTGTCTATCTATCTCACCGTGTTGTAGAGTTCCTCCAGACGAGGGATGGTGAGGAAGTGGTGGATGTTGACACCGTTCTCTATCAGCAGCTTGACGAAGTCCACCCTGTCCAGCACCAGGGCATCCATCATGGCCTGCTCCAGAGAGTTCACCTACAGTAGAGAAACACATTAAACTTCTTAGGGCCAGGTCCCTTTTTTTCTCCACTTCCTCTCTGAATGACGCGCCCAAAGTAAACTTCCTGGAGTTCAGGCCCAAAGTAAACTGCCTGTTGCTCAGGCCCTGAAGCCAGAATATGCATATAATTGGTTTGTAGTTTGTAGAAATGTAAAAATAATGTAGAATGAGAATATAACACAATAGATATGGTAGGAGAAAATCCAAAGAAAAACCAACCGGATTTTTGTTTTTGTTGAGACCATCCTCTTAGAATGGCTAGTATAAGGGCATATTGCAAATTAGCTCCCAGGATGCAATTCATATGGCTTCCCCAGGGTTTTAGCAGTCTATGTTCAAGGTTTCAGGCTTGTAACTTCCAAAATGAATAAGAAATATCAGTTTTAGTACAGTGACACAGTCTTGGAAATTCGTGTTTGCGCGCCATGAAGACAGGACGCACCTGCTAAAATCGGTTTCCTATTGAACATACTTCTTTCCGTAAGAAATATTGTAGTTTGATTACATTTTAGGGAATCTGAGGAGTTAATAGAAACTTATTTTGAATTGTTGAAACAAAGTATAGGGGTAGATTTTCAGATTCCTTTCTCTGCATTTTGAGCAAGTGGATTACTCAAATCGATGGCGCCAACTAAACTGACTTTTGGGATATAAAGAAGGATTTTATCTAACAAAACGACACTACATGTTAAAGCTGGGACCCTTTGGATGACAAATCAGAGGAAGATTTTCAAAAAGTAAATGAATATTTAATTGCTATTTGTAAATTTATGAAACCTGTGCCGGTGGAAAAATATTTTGATATGGGGCGCCATCCTCAAACAATCGCATGGCATGTTTTCGCTGTAACAGCTACTGGAAATCGGTGCAGTTATATTAACAAGAATTTAAGCTTTCAACCGATATAAGACACTTGTACAGTGGGGAGAAACAAGTATTTGATACACTGCCGATTTTGCAGGTTTTCCTACTTACAAAGCATGTAGAGGTCTGTAATTTTTTATCATAGGTACACTTCAACTGTGAGAGATGGAATCTAAAACAAAAATCCAGAAAATCACATTTTAGCTCAATATCAAATAATTTCTGGGTAACAATAAGTTTATCATAAAGATAATTTTTTTTATCAGAAATTAACAAAATTAGCTTCTTAGCAAAGAGTAATTTCAAACGCTAGAATTTAGCGAGGACTGTCTGGGAGTGGGGAGGGGGAAAACTGAATACTTGCTGTTATTGGCTGAGAGGTTTGGGAACTCTCTTTCTTATTGGTCTATGAACTCAGTTACCACCTGGTGATGTCACCAGACAGGCCCAAAACTCCATCACACCAAAACAGGCTGAATTTTCAGGCGGTCTTTTCAAACAGCCCTGTACACTAAAAGGGCATTATCATATATATTTTTTGGTACATTTCCCAGTATTATTCCAACCTTAAAGTGTGTAAATATATATAAAACACCTTTAATATCAGTGTTGTCGTGGTAATGAAAGGTGGGTAAACCCTGACGCCACGGTTCAGGAAGAATAAGTACTCATTAAAATATGAATTAAAAGAGTTGACTTGCATTATCCTCTACATAACTGCTTCAGATAGAAATGATATAATATAGTGTATTGATGTGTTTGACTATAGTGCATTGATGTGGTTGAATATAGTGTATTGATGTGGTTGAATATAGTGTATTGATGTGGTTGAATATAGTGTATTGATATGGTTGAATATAGTGTATTGATGTGGTTGAATATAGTGTATTGATATGGTTGAATATAGTGTATTGATGTGGTTGAATATAGTGTATTGATATGGTTGAATATAGTGTATTGATATGGTTGAATATAGTGTATTGATGTGGTTGAATATAGTGTATTGATATGGTTGAATATAGTGTATTGATATGGTTGAATATAGTGTATTGATGTGGTTGAATATAGTGTATTGATATGGTTGAATATAGTGTATTGATGTGGTTGAATATAGTGTATTGATGTGGTTGAATATAGTGTATTGATGTGGTTGAATATAGTGTATTGATATGGTTGAATATAGTGTATTGATGTGGTTGAATATAGTGTATTGATGTGGTTGAATATAGTGTATTGATGTGGTTGAATATAGTGTATTGATATGGTTGAATATAGTGTATTGATGTGGTTGAATATAGTGTATTGATGTGGTTGAATATAGTGTATTGATGTGGTTGAATATAGTGTATTGATGTGGTTGAATATAGTGTATTGATGTGGTTGAATATAGTGCATTGATGTGGTTGAATATAGTGTATTGATATGGTTGAATATAGTGCATTGATGTGGTTGAATATAGTGTATTGATGTGGTTGAATATAGTGTATTGATGTGGTTGAATATAGTGTATTGATATGGTTGAATATAGTGTATTGATATGCTTGAATATAGTGTATTGATGTGGTTGAATATAGTGTATTGATATGTTTGAATATAGTGTATTGATATGGTTGAATATAGTGTATTGATATGGTTGAATATAGTGTATTGATATGGTTGAATATAGTGTATTGATATGGTTGAATATAGTGTATTGATATGGTTGAATATAGTGTATTGATATGCTTGAATATAGTGTATTGATGTGGTTGAATATAGTGTATTGATATGTTTGAATATAGTGTATTGATATGGTTGAATATAGTGTATTGATATGCTTGAATATAGTGTATTGATGTGGTTGAATATAGTGTATTGATATGTTTGAATATAGTGTATTGATATGGTTGAATATAGTGTATTGATATGGTTGAATATAGTGTATTGATATGGTTGAATATAGTGTATTGATATGGTTGAATATAGTGTATTGATGTGGTTGAATATAGTGTATTGATGTGGTTGAATATAGTGTATTGATGTGGTTGAATATAGTGTATTGATATGGTTGAATATAGTGTATTGATGTGGTTGAATATAGTGTATTGATGTGGTTGAATATAGTGTATTGATGTGGTTGAATATAGTGTATTGATGTGGTTGAATATAGTGTATTGATATGGTTGAATATAGTGTATTGATATGTTTGAGAGTTGAATATAGTGTATTGATGTGGTTGAATATAGTGTATTGATATGGTTGAATATAGTGTATTGATGTGGTTGAATATAGTGTATTGATGTGTTTGAATATAGTGTATTGATATGTTTGAGGGTTGAATATAGTGTATTGATATGTTTGAGGGTTGAATATAGTGTATTGATGTGTTTGAATATAGTGTATTGATATGTTTGAGGGTTGAATATAGTGTATTGATATGGTTGAATATAGTGTATTGATATGCTTGAATATAGTGTATTGATGTGGTTGAATATAGTGTATTGATATGTTTGAATATAGTGTATTGATATGGTTGAATATAGTGTATTGATATGGTTGAATATAGTGTATTGATATGGTTGAATATAGTGTATTGATATGGTTGAATATAGTGTATTGATGTGGTTGAATATAGTGTATTGATGTGGTTGAATATAGTGTATTGATGTGGTTGAATATAGTGTATTGATATGGTTGAATATAGTGTATTGATGTGGTTGAATATAGTGTATTGATGTGGTTGAATATAGTGTATTGATGTGGTTGAATATAGTGTATTGATGTGGTTGAATATAGTGTATTGATATGGTTGAATATAGTGTATTGATATGTTTGAGAGTTGAATATAGTGTATTGATGTGGTTGAATATAGTGTATTGATATGGTTGAATATAGTGTATTGATGTGGTTGAATATAGTGTATTGATGTGTTTGAATATAGTGTATTGATATGTTTGAGGGTTGAATATAGTGTATTGATATGTTTGAGGGTTGAATATAGTGTATTGATGTGTTTGAATATAGTGTATTGATATGTTTGAGGGTTGAATATAGTGTATTGATATGTTTGAGGGTTGAATATAGTGTATTGATGTGTTTGAATATAGTGTATTGATATGTTTGAGGGTTGAATATAGTGTATTGATGTGTTTGAATATAGTGTATTGATATGTTTGAGGGTTGAATATAGTGTATTGATGTGTTTGAATATAGTGTATTGATATGTTTGAGGGTTGAATATAGTGTATTGATGTGTTTGAGGGTTGAATATAGTGTATTGATATGTTTGAGGGTTGAATATAGTGTATTGATATGTTTGAGGGTTGAATATAGTGTATTGATGTGTTTGAATATAGTGTATTGATGTGTTTGAATATAGTGTATTGAAATGTTTGAGGGTTGAATATAGTGTATTGTGTGAAAGCCTAACCACTACTGGTTATTGATTTACCCAGTTGCGTAGCTCCAGCTTCCTGGGGTCCGTCTCTTCCGGAGGTTCAGGTTTGGCCTTGCCTCCTTTGCCCTTCTTGACCCTGGCCTTGCCCTTCCCTGCCCCACCACCTCCACCGCGGACTGGGACCGGGCTCTTGGTCTTCTCCTGGGATGCCGTGGCGTTGGCCGCCTGGAAGGTAACACAGGAGGGATGAAAGCCCCTTGTTGACCCAGGTCACATGGAGCTGTTACAGTACCTGCAGTGGAGGTTGTTGTCTCACCATCACCGTTGGTTAGAGCTTCAGGTGTGTCCCAAATGGAACCCTAAACCCTGTCTCGCGCACTAGTTTTGACCAAGTCCAATAGGGCTCTAGACAAAAGTAGTGCACTATGTTTAGGGAATTTGATGCCTTTTTGGGATATGGGCAGTTGTTCTGACTTGAGGTCTGCAAGCTGAACTCTATTTAAGCCGTATTATTCAAACTGTACTCTAACCCGCTGATGCCAATGAGTGATTTAGGTCAAAGGTCAAGTTGCACATGCTTATCTGATCTCTGAATCAGACCCATGTTCATTACAATCAGGCCCTGTTAGACCAGCATGGTGATGTTCATTACAACTCTGAATCAGGCCCTGTTAGACCAGCATGGTGTTGTTCATTACAACTCTGAATCAGACCCTGTTAGACCAGCATGGTGATGTTCATTACAACTCTGAATCAGGCCCTGTTAGACCAGCATGGTGATGTTCATTACAATCAGGCCCTGTTAGACCAGCATGGTGATGTTCATTACAATCAGGCCCTGTTAGACCAGCATGGTGTTGTTCATTACAATCAGGCCCTGTTAGACCAGCATGGTGCTGTTCATTACAACTCTGAATCAGGCCCTGTTAGACCAGCATGGTGTTGTTCATTACAACTCTGAATCAGACCCTGTTAGACCAGCATGGTGATGTTCATTACAACTCTGAATCAGGCCCTGTTAGACCAGCATGGTGATGTTCATTACAACTCTGAATCAGGCCCTGTTAGACCAGCATGGTGTTGTTCACTACAACTCTGAATCAGACCCTGTTAGACCAGCATGGTGATGTTCATTACAACTCTGAATCAGGCCCTGTTAGACCAGCATGGTGTTGTTCATTACAACTCTGAATCAGGCCCTGTTAGACCAGCATGGTGTTGTTCATTACAACTCTGAATCAGACCCTGTTAGACCAGCATGGTGTTGTTCACTACAACTCTGAATCAGACCCTGTTAGACCAGCATGGTGTTGTTCATTACAACTCTGAATCAGGCCCTGTTAGACCAGCATGGTGATGTTCATTACAACTCTGAATCAGACCCTGTTAGACCAGCACGGTGATGTTCATTACAACTCTGAATCAGGCCCTGTTAGACCAGCATGGTGTTGTTCATTACAACTCTGAATCAGACCCTGTTAGACCAGCATGGTGTTGTTCACTACAACTCTGAATCAGACCCTGTTAGACCAGCATGGTGTTGTTCATTACAACTCTGAATCAGACCCTGTTAGACCAGCATGGTGATGTTCATTACAACTCTGAATCAGACCCTGTTAGACCAGCATGGTGATGTTCATTACAACTCTGAATCAGACCCTGTTAGACCAGCATGGTGTTGTTCACTACAACTCTGAATCAGGCCCTGTTAGACCAGCATGGTGATGTTCATTACAACTCTGAATCAGGCCCTGTTAGACCAGCATGGTGATGTTCATTACAACTCTGAATCAGACCCTGTTAGATCAGCATGGTGCTGTTCATTACAACTCTGAATCAGGCCCTGTTAGACCAGCATGGTGCTGTTCATTACAACTCTGAATCAGACCCTGTTAGACCAGCATGGTGATGTTCATTACAACTCTGAATCAGGCCCTGTTAGACCAGCATGGTGATGTTCATTACAACTCTGAATCAGACCCTGTTAGACCAGCATGGTGATGTTCATTACAACTCTGAATCAGACCCTGTTAGACCAGCATGGTGATGTTCATTACAACTCTGAATCAGACCCTGTTAGACCAGCATGGTGATGTTCACTACAACTCTGAATCAGACCCTGTTAGACCAGCATGGTGATGTTCATTACAACTCTGAATCAGGCCCTGTTAGACCAGCATGGTGCTGTTCACTACAACTCTGAATCAGGCCCTGTTAGACCAGCATGGTGATGTTCACTACAACTCTGAATCAGACCCTGTTAGACCAGCATGGTGATGTTCATTACAACTCTGAATCAGACCCTGTTAGACCAGCATGGTGTTGTTCATTATAACTCTGAATCAGACCCTGTTAGACCAGCATGGTGAAGTTCATTACAACTCTGAATCAGACCCTGTTAGACCAGCATGGTGATGTTCATTACAACTCTGAATCAGACCCTGTTAGACCAGCATGGTGATGTTCATTGTGTACCCATGTGTTTCCCAAGTTGTTTATAGACTTACGCTGCCACTCATGGGCCAGTGGTGACCGTAGACGAAGATCTGGCTCCTAGCGATGTCCACTCTGTTCCAGGCCAGGGCTAGACTCAGCTGGTCAGGGGCAGAGGCATTGGTGCCTACAATCAAACACCAACAAGACTTTTTGGTTTAACCTTGAAACGCTTCACAGCTGTTCAATAGACTATGTCTGGGATTCAAATCCAATGTCTCAATCCCAGCATGCATCTGTTCTATAGACTATGACTGGGATTCAGATCAAATGTCTCAATCCCAGCATGCATCTGTTCTATAGACTATGACTGGGATTCAAATCAAATGTCTCAATCCCAGCATGCATCTGTTCTATAGACTATAACTGGGATTCAGATCAAATGTCTCAATCCCAGCATGCATCTGTTCTATAGACTATGACTGGGATTCAGATCAAATGTCTCAATCCCAGCATGCATCTGTTCTATAGACTATGACTGGGATTCAGATCAAATGTCTCAATCCCAGCATGCATCTGTTCTATAGACTATGACTGGGATTCAGATCAAATGTCTCAATCCCAGCATGCATCTGTTCTATAGACTATGACTGGGATTCAGATCAAATGTCTCAATCCCAGCATGCATCTGTTCTATAGACTATGGCTGGGATTCAGATCAAATGTCTCAATCCAGCATGCATCTGTTCTATAGACTATGACTGGGATTCAGATCAAATGTCTCAATCCCAGCATGCATGTGTTCTATAGAGTATGACTGGGATTCAGATCAAATGTCTCAATCCCAGCATGCATCTGTTCTATAGACTATGACTGCGATTCAGATCCAATGTTTCAATCCCAGCATGCATCTGTTCTATAGACTATGATTGGGATTCAGATCAAATGTCTCAATCCCAGCATGCATCTGTTCTATAGACTATGACTGGGATTCAGATCAAATGTCTCAATCCCAGCATGCATCTGTTCTATAGACTATGACTGGGATTCAGATCAAATGTCTCAATCCCAGCATGCATCTGTTCTATAGACTATGACTGGGATTCAGATCAAATGTCTCAATCCCAGCATGCATCTGTTCTATAGACTATGACTGGGATTCAGATCAAATGTCTCAATCCCAGCATGCATCTGTTCTATAGACTATGACTGGGATTCAGATCCAATGTCTCAATCCCAGCATGCATCTGTTCTATAGACTATGACTGGGATTCAGATCAAATGTCTCAATCCCAGCATGCATCTGTTCTATAGACTATGGCTGGGATTCAGATCAAATGTCTCAATCCCAGCATGCATCTGTTCTATAGACTATGACTGGGATTCAGATCAAATGTCTCAATCCCAGCATGCATCTGTTCTATAGACTATGACAGGGATTCATATCAAACGTCTCAATCCCAGCATGCATCTGTTCTATAGACTATGACTGGGCTTCAAATCAAATGTCTCAATCCCAGCATGCATCTGTTCTATAGACTATGGCTGGGATTCAGATCAAACGTCTCAATCCCAGCATGCATCTGTTCTATAGACTATGGCTAGGATTCAAATCAAATGTCTCAATCCCAGCATGCATCTGTTCTATAGACTATGGCTGGGATTCAAATCCAATGTTTCAATCCCAGCGTATGTGAGAAATATCCTCTCTCTGCAGTCAGTGGTGTTAGGTGTGAAGTGAAAAAGAGCAGAAGAACAGTGGAGTGTTCTTCCCAGGTTACCTTTGAGCAAGGCTGTCAGTATGGACATCTCGATATCCTGCTGGCCCTCTGAGCCCATACGAAACACAGTGATCTAACAGGCCCATGAAAGAACAACAACAACAAAGACACGTGTAAAGGGTCAAAGGTCAACTCTCTTTTTCAGGGATTCAGTGCATGTCAAGTCTGCTCCCGCTCTTCCCTTCCCCCTGGCGCTCGAGGGCGCCAGATTACCCTGCAATCACACGCTCCTGCCATCATCACGCACACCTGCCTTCCCTCGCCACGCGCTTCAGCGTTATTGGACTCACCTGGACTCACTCATCACCTGTTAATTTCCTCTCCTAATATCTGTCAGTTTCCTTCTCTGTTCACCTGGACTCACTCATCATCTGTTAATTTCCTCTCCTATATCTGTCAGTTTCCTTCTCTGTTCACCTGGACTCACTCATCATCTGTTAATTTCCTCTCCTAATATCTGTCAGTTTCCTGCTCTGTTCACCTGGACTCACTCATCATCTGTTAATTTCCTCTCCTAATATCTGTCAGTTTCCTGCTCTGTTCACCTGGACTCACTCATCATCTGTTAATTTCCTCTCCTAATATCTGTCAGTTTCCTTCTCTGTTCACCTGGACTCACTCATCATCTGTTAATTTCCTCTCCTAATATCTGTCAGTTTCCTGCTCTGTTCACCTGGACTCACTTATGACCTGTTAATTTCCTCTCCTAATATCTGTCAGTTTCCTGCTCTGTTCAACTGGACTCACTTATCACCTGTTAATTTCCTCTCCTTAAATCTGTCAGTTTCCTGCTCTGTTCACCTGGACTCACTTATCACCTGTTATTTCCTCTCCTAATATCTGTCAGTTTCCTTCTCTGTTCACCTGGACTCACTCATCATCTGTTAATTTCCTCTCCTAATATCTGTCAGTTTCCTTCTCTGTTCACCTGGACTCACTCATCATCTGTTAATTTCCTCTCCTAATATCTGTCAGTTTCCTGCTCTGTTCACCTGGACTCACTCATCACCTGTTAATTTCCTCTCCTATATCTGTCAGTTTCCTTCTCTG
>NC_143047.1:46432500-46455000 GCF_057628025.1 Oncorhynchus mykiss
TTGCGGATGTGAGACAGGGATGATGGTGATGTAGTTGAAGATGTGAGACAGGGATGGTGGTGATGTAGTTGAAGATGTGAGACAGGGATGATGGTGATGTAGTTGAAGATGTGAGACAGGGATGCTGGTGATGTAGTTGAAGATGTGAGACAGGGATGATGGTGATGTAGTTGAAGATGTGAGAGAGGAATGATGATGATGTAGTTGAAGATGTGAGACAGGGATGATGGTAATGTAGTTAAAGAAGATGTGAGACAGGGATGATGGTGATGTAGTTGAAGATGTGAGACGGGGATGATGGTGATGTAGTTTAAGATGTGAGACAGGGATGCTGGTGATGTAGTTGAAGATGTGAGACAGGGATGATGGTGATGTAGTTGAAGATGTGAGAGAGGGATGATGATGATGTAGTTGAAGATGTGAGACAGGGATGATGGTAATGTAGTTAAAGAAGATGTGAGACAGTGATGATGGTGATGCAGTATGAAGATGTGAGACAGGGATGATGGTGATGTAGTTGAAGATGTGAGACGGGGATGATGGTGATGTAGTATGAAGATGTGAGACGGGGATGATGGTGATGTAGTTGAAGATGTGAGACGGGGATGATGGTGATGTATTATGAAGATGTGAGACATGGATGATGGTGATGTAGTTGAAGATGTGAGACGGGGATGATGGTGATGTAGTTGAAGAAGCTGGGAGACAGTGAAGATGGTGTCGTAGTTCGTGTTATCTTTGTTTATGAGGACATACTCTTCAACTATATTTTATGGGGACAATCTGACTATGGGATGCAGGGTTTATGAAGTAGAATGGTGTCAGGTGTTCAATGATGATGGATATTGGTTGTGTTGACTTATTTCATGTAGCGGGTCAAATGATTGTACACGTGACACATGAATGACGATACAGGATGACACAAATGAATGGGACGGTTTTATTGAAGCATCAAATTAACATAAAACAATTCAATTATTAAAATGTCACACTACTTTCATCACAAATTATAATCTTTAATGTTCGAATACGTTAGGTTTTTACTTACAGTATGTGGTAAAAAAGTATTTCTAAAATGTACGTAAGGCTTTAAAATATATACATTTTAACTACCAAATTGTCAAGATACTAAAACCCGGCACTTATGACACACGCAACGCATTGGACAGGAATTCGTTAGCATTATTAGCATAACACTTAGAATTCCTGTCCAACGCATTGGAGAGGAATTCGTTAGCATTATTAGCATAACACTTAGAATTCCTGTCCAATGCATTGGAGAGGAATTAGTTAGCATTATTAGCATAACACTTAGAATTACTGTCCAATGCATTGGACAGGAATTCGTTAGCATTATTAGCATAACACTTAGAATTCCTGTCCAATGCATTGTGGAGAGGAATTCTAAGTGTTATGCTAATGCCGTTTATGGGAACATATCCTGTATAATAATGTCTTCCCTACTCACCAGAGATCGTTTCTTCATGCATTCCATCACCATGAGGAAGATCTGCTGGGCCTGACCGCGGTTGTAGTTAAACGTCTTCTGGATGGTGACCAGGAGCTGGTCCTTCACGCTATCACTGACCAAGCTGAGGGGAGACAGAGACACTGGTCAGACCACCTCTACAGTCTACTCTTTAGACTGACCAAGCTGAGGGGAGACAGAGAGACTGGTCAGACCACCTCTACAGTCTACTCTTTAGACTGACCAAGCTGAGGGGAGACAGAGAGACAGGTCAGACCACCTAAACAGTCTACTCTTTAGACTGACCAAGCAGAGGGGAGACAGAGAGACTGGTCAGACCACCTCTACAGTCTACTCTTTAGACTGACCAAGCTGAGGGGAGACAGAGAGACTGGTCAGACCACCTCTACAGTCTACTCTTTAGACTGACCAAGCTGAGGAGACAGAGAGACTGGTCAGACCACCTCTACAGTCTACTCTTTAGACTGACCAAGCTGAGGGGAGACAGAGAGACTGGTCAGACCACCTCTACAGTCTACTCTTTAGACTGACCAAACTGAGGGGAGACAGAGAGACTGGTCAGACCACCTCTACAGTCTACTCTTTAGACTGACCAAGCTGAGGAGAGACAGAGAGACTGGTCAGACCACCTCTACAGTCTACTCTTTAGACTGACCAAGCTGAGGGGAGACAGAGAGACAGGTCAGACCACCTCTACAGTCTACTCTTTAGACTGACCAATCTGAGGAGACAGTCTACTCTTCAGGCCTAGAAAATGCTCAAAAGATCCTTCTTGTTATATTCCATTTGAAAGTATTTGCGATGTGCTTTAGTTTGGAGTTGACATTCTTAGTACTATTCAGTTGGTTCCATTGTAACTAAATCAATTGTATTATATTTTTATTTAACCTTTATTTAACTATTTAATTAATTCAACTTAACTTAATTTAACTTAATAACTTAATTAATTAATTTAACTTAATTAATTTAAATGTATTCAACTCAGTTAAGAGCAAATTCATCAGAACACAGCCCTGTTCTAGTTCTGTTTCTGCTAGTGTGGACATTAGATCACAGCCCTGTTCTAGTTCTGTTTCTGCTAGTGTGGACATTAGATCACAGCCCTGTTCTAGTTCTGTTTCTGCTAGTGTGGACATTAGATCACAGCCCTGTTCTAGTTCTGTTTCTGCTAGTGTGGACATTAGATCACAGCCCTGTTCTAGTTCTGTTTCTGCGAGTGTGGACATTAGATCACAGCCCTGTTCTAGTTCTGTTTCTGCTAGTGTGGACATTAGATCACAGCCCTGCTCTAGTTCTGTTTCTGCTAGTGTGGACATTAGATCACAGCCCTGTTCTAGTTCTGTTTCTGCTAGTGTGGACATTAGATCACAGCCCTGTTCTAGTTCTGTTTCTGCTAGTGTGGACATTAGATCACAGCCCTGTTCTAGTACTGTTTCTGCTAGTGTGGACATCAGATCACAGCCCTGTTCCCTGTTCTGTTTCTCATCCAACATCCTATATACTGTCTCTAACATGAATTTGACATGTGTCTGACATATATTTTACATATATTTGACATGTATCTGACATGTGTCTGACATATATTTGACATATATTTGACATATATTTGACATGTATCTGACATGTGTCTGACATATATTTGACATATATTTGACATATATTTGACATGTATCTGACATATATTTGACATATATTTGACATATATTTGACATATATTTGACATATATTTGACATGTATCTGACATGTGTCTGACATATATTTGACATATATTTGACATATATTTGACATGTATCTGACATGTATTTGACATATATTTGACATATATTTGACATGTATCTGACATATATTTGACATATATTTGACATATATTTGACATGTATCTGACATGTATTTGACATATATTTGACATATATTTGACATGTACCTGACATGTATTTGACATATATTTCACATATATTTCACATATATTTGACATATATCTGACATATATTTGACATATATTTGACATGTATCTGACATGTATTTGACATATATTTGACATATATTTGACATGTATCTGACATGTATTTGACATATATTTCACATGTATTTGACATATATTTGACATATATTTGACATGTATCTGACATATATTTGACATATATTTGACTTATATTTGACATGTACCTGACATGTATTTGACATATATTTCACATATATTTCACATATATTTGACATATATCTGACATATATTTGACATATATTTGACATGTATCTGACATGTATTTGACATATATTTGACATATATTTGACATGTATCTGACATATATTTGACACATATTTGACATATATTTGACATGTATCTGACATGTATTTGACATATATTTGACATATATTTGACATGTACCTGACATGTATTTGACATATATTTCACATATATTTCACATATATTTGACATATATCTGACATATATTTGACATATATTTGACATGTATCTGACATGTATTTGACATATATTTGACATATATTTGACATGTATCTGACATGTATTTGACATATATTTCACATGTATTTGATATGTTTTTAAGCATATATTTTTCTGCATGTATGTGACCCAGGTCTGTTTCTCACCCGTCGTCCTCAGAGTATCTGTGTGCGAAGGAGATGATGTCAGAGGCCCGTCCACTGCCGTCACAGACCACCACCGGGACAGGGGGGTCCTCCCTCAGGCTCTCCAGGACTATGGAGATGACGTTGGGACCCCCCTCCAGGATCAGACAGACCAGAGGCACCCCCTGACCCAAACCTGGCAGAGGCAGACAAAACAACATGTTATAGACCCCCTGACCTGGCAGAGGCAGACAAAACAACATGACCCCTGACCTGACAGAGGCAGACAAAACAACATGACCCCTGACCTGACAGATGCAGACAAAACAACATGACCCCTGACCTGGCAGAGGCAGACAAAACAACTATGGCCCCTGACCTGGCAGAGGCAGACAAAACAACATGGCCCCTGACCTGGCTGAGACAGACACAACAGCTGCCTGTAGCCAGTATGTGGTCCTCAGCAGTGCTGCCTGTAGTCAGTATGTGGTCCTCAGACACAGCGGTGCTGCCTGTAGTCAGTATGTGGTCCTCAGCGGTGCTGCCTGTAGTCAGCATGTGGTCCTCAGCGGTGCTGCCTGTAGCCAGCATGTGGTCCTCAGCGGTGCTGCCTGTAGTCAGTATGTGGTCCTCAGCGGTGCTGCCTGTAGCCAGCATGTGGTCCTCAGCAGTGCTGCCTGTAGCCAGCATGTGGTCCTCAGCGATGCTGCCTGTAGTCAGTATGTGGTCCTCAGCGGTGCTGCCTGTAGTCAGTATGTGGTCCTCAGCGGTGCTGCCTGTAGTCAGCATGTGGTCCTCAGCGGTGCTGCCTGTAGTCAGCATGTGGTCCTCAGCGGTGCTGCCTGTAGTCAGTATGTGGTCCTCAGCGGTGCTGCCTGGAGTCGGTATGTGGTCCTCAGCGGTACTGCCTGTAGTCAGCATGTGGTCCTCAGCGGTGCTGCCTGTAGTCAGTATGTGGTCCTCAGGGGGTGCTGCCTGCAGTCAGCATGTGGTCCTCAGACACAGCGGTGCTGCCTGTAGTCAGTATGTGGTCCTCAGCGGTGCTGCCTGTAGTCAGTATGTGGTCCTCAGACACAGCGGTGCTGCCTGTAGTCAGTATGTGGTCCTCAGCGGTGCTGCCTGTAGTCAGCATGTGGTCCTCAGCGGTGCTGCCTGTAGTCAGTATGTGGTCCTCAGCGGTGCTGCCTGTAGTCAGTATGTGGTCCTCAGACACAGCGGTGCTGCCTGTAGTCAGTATGTGGTCCTCAGCGGTGCTGCCTGTAGTCAGTATGTGGTCCTCAGCGGTGCTGCCTGTAGTCAGCATGTGGTCCTCAGCGGTGCTGCCTGTAGTCAGTATGTGGTCCTCAGCGGTGCTGCCTGTAGTCAGCATGTGGTCCTCAGCGGTGCTGCCTGTAGTCAGTATGTGGTCCTCAGCGGTGCTGCCTGTAGTCAGTATGTGGTCCTCAGCGGTGCTGCCTGTAGTCAGCATGTGGTCCTCAGCGGTGCTGCCTGTAGTCAGTATGTGGTCCTCAGAAGGATCAGTGCTGACTGTAGCCAGCATGTGGTCCTCAGCGGTGCTGCCTGTAGTCAGCATGTGGTCCTCAGCGGTGCTGCCTGTAGTCAGTATGTGGTCCTCAGCGGTGCTGCCTGTAGTCAGTATGTGGTCCTCAGCGGTGCTGCCTGTAGTCAGCATGTGGTCCTCAGCGGTGCTGCCTGTAGTCAGTATGTGGTCCTCAGCGGTGCTGCCTGTAGTCAGTATGTGGTCCTCAGCGGTGCTGCCTGTAGTCAGCATGTGGTCCTCAGCGGTGCTGCCTGTAGTCAGTATGTGGTCCTCAGAAGGATCAGTGCTGACTGTAGCCAGCATGTGGTCCTCAGCGGTGCTGCCTGTAGTCAGCATGTGGTCCTCAGCGGTGCTGCCTGTAGTCAGTATGTGGTCCTCAGCGGTGCTGCCTGTAGTCAGCATGTGGTCCTCAGCGGTGCTGCCTGTAGCCAGCATGTGGTCCTCAGAAGGATCAGTGCTGACTGTAGCCAGCATGTGGTCCTCAGCGGTGCTGCCTGTAGTCAGTATGTGGTCCTCAGCGGTGCTGCCTGTAGTCAGTATGTGGTCCTCAGCGGTGCTGCCTGTAGTCAGCATGTGGTCCTCATCGGTGCTGCCTGTAGTCAGTATGTGGTCCTCAGCGGTGCTGCCTTTAGTCAGCATGTGGTCCTCAGCGGTGCTGCCTGTAGTTAGCATGTGGTCCTCAGCGGTGCTGCCTGTAGTCAGTATGTGGTCCTCAGCGGTGCTGCCTGTAGTCAGCATGTGGTCCTCAGCGATGCTGCCTGTAGTCAGCATGTGGTCCTCAGCGGTGCTGCCTGTAGTCAGTATGTGGTCCTCAGCGGTGCTGCCTGTAGTCAGCATGTGGTCCTCAGCGGTGCTGCCTGTAGTCAGCATGTGGTCCTCAGCGATGCTGCCTGTAGTCAGCATGTGGTCCTCAGCGGTGCTGCCTGTTGTCAGTATGTGGTCCTCAGCGGTGCTGCCTGTAGTCAGCATGTGGTCCTCAGCGGTGCTGCCTGTAGTCAGTATGTGGTCCTCAGCGTTGCTGTCTGTAGTCAGTATGTGGTCCTCAGACACAGCGGTGCTGCCTGTAGTCAGTATGTGGTCCTCAGCGGTGCTGCCTGTAGTCAGTATGTGGTCCTCAGCAGTGCTGCCTGTAGTCAGTATGTGGTCCTCAGCGGTGCTGCCTGTAGTCAGTATGTGGTCCTCAGCAGTGCTGCCTGTAGTCAGTATGTGGTCCTCAGTGGTGCTGCCTGTAGTCAGTATGTGGTCCTCAGACACAGCGGTGCTGCCTGTAGTCAGCATGTGGTGCTCAGCGGTGCTGCCTGTAGTCAGCATGTGGTCCTCAGCGGTGCTGCCTGTAGTCAGCATGTGGTCCTCAGCAGTGCTGCCTGTAGTCAGTATGTGGTCCTCAGCAGTGCTGCCTGTAGTCAGTATGTGGTCCTCAGCGTTGCTGTCTGTAGTCAGTATGTGGTCCTCAGACACAGCAGTGCTGCCTGTAGTCAGCATGTGGTCCTCAGACACAGTGGTGCTGCCTGTAGTCAGTATGTGGTCCTCAGACACAGTGGTGCTGCCTGTAGTCAGTGTGTGGTCCTCAGCAGTGCTGCCTGTAGTCAGCATGTGGTCCTCAGACACAGCGATGCTGCCTGTAGTCAGTATGTGGTCCTCAGACACAGCGATGCTGCCTGTAGTCAGCATGTGGTCCTCAGCGGTGCTGCCTGTAGCCAGCATGTGGTCCTCAGCGATGCTGCCTGTAGTCAGTATGTGGTCCTCAGCGGTGCTGCCTGTAGTCAGTATGTGGTCCTCAGCGGTGCTGCCTGTAGTCAGTATGTGGTCCTCAGCGGTGCTGCCTGTAGTCAGTATGTGGTCCTCAGCGGTGCTGCCTGTAGTCAGTATGTGGTCCTCAGCGGTGCTGCCTGTAGTCAGTGTGTGGTCCTCAGCAGTGCTGCCTGTAGTCAGCATGTGGTCCTCAGACACAGCGATGCTGCCTGTAGTCAGTATGTGGTCCTCAGACACAGCGATGCTGCCTGTAGTCAGCATGTGGTCCTCAGCGGTGCTGCCTGTAGCCAGCATGTGGTCCTCAGCGATGCTGCCTGTAGTCAGTATGTGGTCCTCAGCGGTGCTGCCTGTAGTCAGTATGTGGTCCTCAGCGGTGCTGCCTGTAGTCAGTATGTGGTCCTCAGCGGTGCTGCCTGTAGTCAGCATGTGGTCCTCAGCGGTGCTGCCTGTTGTCAGCATGTGGTCCTCAGCGGTGCTGCCTGTAGTCAGCATGTGGTCCTCAGCGGTGCTGCCTGTAGTCAGTATGTGGTCCTCATCGGTGCTGCCTGTAGTCAGTATGTGGTCCTCAGCGGTGCTGCCTGTAGTCAGTATGTGGTCCTCATCGGTGCTGCCTGTAGTCAGTGTGTGGTCCTCAGCGGTGCTGCCTGTAGTCAGTATGTGGTCCTCATCGGTGCTGCCTGTAGTCAGTATGTGGTCCTCAGCGGTGCTGCCTGTAGTCAGTATGTGGTCCTCATAGGCCTCAGACACAGTATTAATGTCAGGGTAGTTGAAGTCAGAGGTGACAGCTGAGCATCCCTTTGTTGTCCCTGCCTTATCATGATCTCCAGGCATAGGATGACAAAGGGAAACCCACAGGTCACATAGATCAGCTGCTCACCGGAGTACAGCAGTGCAGGACAGGCTCTCTCTGATCAGCACACCTAAAGAAGCCTGGACTATGACAACACGAGGGTACATTGTATCTAAGACACTAACACGGTGTATAGTTCTAACATTAGCATTAACATCAGATGGTTCATGGTAAATATGAAAGTACATATTACATAAGTTGTTCTGGTCTGAGACCTGAAGACTTGTTGTTAGTTAGCTCCCTGAGCTAATGCCTTGGTCTTTAGCTCAACGGGCTTACACTGTCTGGTGTCACACAGACAACCCCCCCCCCCCCCCCCCCCCCCCCCCCACACCAATCTGTCAGACTTACGTGTGTTGATCTTCTGCAGGGAGATGTGTTTCTCCAGCTGACGGCGAAGACGGACCTCTGCGCCGTACTTTCCCTGGGTCCCGTTGTCTGCTAGGATGAAGTGGGAGTGGCTGTTGTTGAGGACAGACAGCTTGGACATGGGGTTGGACATGGCCTGGTACGGACGTGTCACCTGGGCGGAAGACATATAATAACATCATGTTTAACGTGGAGTTGATTTGAGGAGTTGAATTGAGGAGTTGAATTGAAGGTGAGGAGTATAGTTGAGTTGAGGAGTTGAATTGAGTTGAATTGAGTTGAGGAGTTGAGTTGAATTTAAATGGAGAATCACACCCAATCAAGTTCCCAAGTTGCAGTTATCTGTGACTTACGTCTCTTCCTATCAGATCCTCCTTGTTCTCCACGATGCCCCATGGAGCGATCCCGATGGCACATACTTTCCCCCTGGACTTTGAGGAGTGGTCCTTCAACGCATCTCCTACATGCCGGATCACCCCTAGGATACACATGGAGCCCGTTCAGCACTAATAAGAGACGTGGACTCCATTCAGACATGAGTAGAATGGATTTGGACTTGGACTCAGACTTGAACACTAGGGACTTGGTACTCGACTCGGACTCAGACTTGAACACTAGGGACTTGACTCAGACTCAGACTTGAACACTAGGGACTTGGTCCTCGACTCGGACTCAGACTTGATCACTAGGGACTTGGTACTCGACTCGGACTCAGACTTGAACACTAGGGACTTGGTACTCGACTCGGACTCAGACTTGAACACTAGGGACTTGGTCCTCGACTCGGACTCAGACTTGATCACTAGGGACTTGGTACTCGACTCGGACTCAGACTTGAACACTAGGGACTTGACTCAGACTCAGACTTGAACACTAGGGACTTGGTACTCGACTCTGACTCAGACTTAAACACTAGGGACTTGGTACTCGACTCGGACTCAGACTTGAACACTAGGGACTTGGTACTCGACTCGGACTCAGACTTGAACACTAGGGACTTGGTACTCGACTCGGACTCAAGATTTAGTGACTTGCCTACGTTACCGTTGTTTTGCTAGATACCTCAGTGACCATGTCAGTGAATGTAGCACGTCGTTAGCAAACTACAGTACGTACCAGTGCTGACTCCACCAGTGAGTATCCAGGCTCCGGTGGTGACTGCAGCCTGGATCAGACCCTTTCCAAACACCTGCTTGAGTTTGGGCTGCAGGTCGAAGTTCTGCAGTCCCCCGTGGACGGAGATGAGCAGGGTGGGGAGCTCCAGCTGCCAGTCTTTCACCATCAGGTGGAGCATGTTGTCTGGCTTGGAATCGTACGCCACACGGATGTACTGTAGGGGGAGAGATGGATGGAGAGAGAGGAGGAGTAAATGAGAAAGGAGATGAAGATATTTAATACAAACGCCACATGGATGTACCGTAGGGGAGAGATGGATGGAGAGAGTGAACAAGATGATGGTGGCATGGTTCATGTCTTCACAGTTCATGTCTTCATGTCTTCATGTCTTCATGTCTTCATGGTTCATATCTTCATGTCTTCATGTCTTCATGTCTTCATGGTTCATGTCTTCATGGTTCATGTCTTCATGGTTCATGTCTTCATGATTTCATGGTTCATGTCTTCATGTTTTCATGGTTCATGTCTTCATGGTTCATGTCTTCATGTTTTCATGTCTTCATGTCTTCATGTCTTCATGGTTCATGTCTTCATGGTTCATGTCTTCATGTCTTCACGGTCCATGTCTTCACGGTCCATGTCTTCATGGTTCATGTCTTCATGTCTTCATGTCTTCATGGTTCATGTCTTCATGCCTTCATGTCTTCATGTCTTCATGTCTTCATGGTTTATGAGGACATTCTATTTCAACTATTGTTTACATTGAGGAGAGATGAGAGAGATGAGAGAATGGAGGATGGAGGAGGAGAGGAAAAAGGGACAGGAAGTGAATTTATAAATGGAGGATGGAGGAGGAGAGGAAAAAGGGTCAGGAAGTGAATTTATAAATGGAGGATGGAGGAGGAGAGGAAAAAGGGTCAGGAAGTGAATTTATAAATGGAGGATGGAGGAGGAGAGGAAAAAGGGTCAGGAAGTGAATTTATAAATGGAGGATGGAGGAGGAGAGGAAAAAGGGACAGGAAGTGAATTTATAAATGGAGGATGGAGGAGGAGAGGAAAAAGGGTCAGGAAGTGAATTTATAAATGGAGGATGGAGGAGGAGAGGAAAAAGGGACAGGAAGTGAATTCATAAATGGAGGATGGAGGAGGAGAGGAAAAAGGGACAGGAAGTGAATTTATAAATGGAGGATGGAGGAGGAGAGGAAAAAGGGTCAGGAAGTGAATTTATAAATGGAGGATGGAGGAGGAGAGGAAAAAGGGACAGGAAGTGAATTTATAAATGGAGGATGCTTCAAAGGAATGAAGGAAAGAAAATGGTGTCTAACCATGGCCTTGTTGACATGTCCTCCTCCCTGGAACTCCATGATGCCGTATGTGTCTGTGGGCGTGGCCTGTGTGTGTTTAAGCACGGACCAGCGTTCCATGGGCACCGCCCCCTGACCGATCTGACCTGCCTCTTCCGCCGCCCTAGTGGTCGCCCCCGGGATGATGGCCACATGCTGGTTCACTACCTGACCACAACTGCACCTGGAAGTAGAAAGGGAGGACATGGGGGGGGGGGGGGGGGGTGGGGGGTTATAAATGCTTATCGCTGGTGTTATAATGCATTATAACCACTTCATAGTACTTTCTACATGTTGGTTTGTAAAGTGTTAACGGAAGCGTGATGGAATGTGGAACACGAACAGACGGACGGTGTAAACAGCTGTGAAAGATGACTAGTAGTAGCTTCGTCAACGTAGCATAAAGCTACTTCACCATGTTACTGACAGCTGTTACGGTTCATGTTTGTGTGCTGACCAATTTCAGCTGCATCTCTGTTTGCTGTAGAGCTATCTGGGGGGGGGGGGGGGGGTTGGTCACGGTAAATCCCCACAATCACCACCATGTGAAAGGATTTGGGCCTTAATAAGGGATTTGGGCCACGTAACGGCAGGTTGTTTATACCATATTTTTTCACTGAGAGCGTTTCGGTACGAGTGGAGATTTCATTAAGTCTACGTCCCAAATAGCATCATGTTCCCTTTTTAGTGCACTACGTTTGACCACTACGTTTGATCAGGACTGATAACAGTGCCCTATATAGGGCATAGGATACCACTTGGGATGTACACTAAATTCTACAGCACTCTAAAAACACAGAGGGTTTTTTATTTAATTAAAACTGGGTCAGTGAAAGCCCTCTCTCTCTCTCTCTCTCTCTCTCTCTCTCTCTCTCTCTCTCTCTCTCTCTGCCTCAACAAATGATCTGGTGCTCAACATGGAAGCATATGAGAACAGTGAGGAACAAGGAAAATTGGATCGGTGGAAAGAGTGGCGTGAATGGTACCTGTTGGGTTCTGGGTAAAGAGGGGCGTGAATGGTACCTGTTGGGTTCTGGGTAAAGAGGGGCGTGAATGGTACCTGTTGGGTTCTGGGTAAAGAGGGGCGTGAATGGTACCTGTTGGGTTCTGGGTAAAGAGTGGCGTGAATGGTACCTGTTGGGTTCTGGGTAAAGAGGGGCATGAATGGTACCTGTTGGGTTCTGGGTAAAGAGTGGCGTGAATGGTACCTGTTGGGTTCTGGGTAAAGAGGGGCATGAATGGTACCTGTTGGGTTCTGGGTAAAGAGGGGCATGAATGGTACCTGTTGGGTTCTGGGTAAAGAGGGGCATGAATGGTACCTGTTGGGTTCTGGGAGAACAGGGGCATGAACGGTACCTGTTGGGTTCTGGGTAAAGAGGGGCATGAATGGTACCTGTTTGGTTCTTTGCTGGGAAATATTTGGATACACTCTCTTTTCTGAAACGTCTTCTCAATCCAAGCTTTGTGGGCCTGCAAGAGAGAGATTCGTGGTTTTAGACTTCAGAATCCCTCGACTCTGGTAAACACTACGTCGTAAAGAAAAGCCCCACTATTAAAACCATCCGCATAATTAAATACTTTATTAAATAGCTTGGATACATTAAAATAACAGCAGGTTAGGTCTGAGATTTCATGTCCTGTTCATTTTGCAGTTTATGGACCCAATCCGATGATAAGAGCATCATGGCCCGACAGCAGAACAACACCAGTCAGGGAGCTTTTTCTGTGTTGTCTAAATTCAATCGAAGCCTGTAAAAGGTCAAAACATTGAAAGTGGATGTTCCATATTATCACAACACACGTTCTGTTAGTGTGTTCTACTGATCCAACAATGGACCATACCCTGCACCATCTGGTCTCCCCCTGCCTTCACACTGCGGCTCTGTCACAGGTGGCTCCCTATTCCCGATATAGTGGTACTACTATAGACCAGAGCCCTATTCCCTATATAGTGGTACTACTATAGACCAGAGCCCTATTCCCTATATAGTGGTACTACTATAGACCAGAGTCCTATTCCCTATATAGTGGTACTACTATAGACCAGAGCCCTATTCCCTATATAGTGGCACTACTATAGACTAGAGCCCTATTCCCTATATAGTGGTACTACTATAGACCAGAGCCCTATTCCCTATATAGTGCACTACTATAGACCAGAGCCCTATTCCCTATGTAGTGGTACTACTATAGACCAGAGCCCTATTCCCTATATAGAGCACTACTATAGTCCAGAGCCCTATTCCCTATATAGTGGTACTACTATAGACCAGAGCCCTATTCCCTGTATAGTGGTACTACTATAGACCAGAGCCCTATTCCCTATATAGCGGTACTACTATAGACCAGAGCCCTATTCCTTATATAGTACACTACTATAGACCAGAGCCCTATTCCCTATATAGTACACTACTATAGACCAGAGCCCTATTCCCTATATAGTGCACTACTATAGACCAGAGCCCTATTCCCTATACAGGAGCCCTATGGGTCTAGCTAATTACTGGTAGAATGCTGCTTTCTATTGTAATGTTCAGGCACAAAAACTCTTATTTCTTGATGGAACAAATCCTCTTAACTACAACGCTGGTCACCTAATCCTGCCTAAACGCTCCAGCAAAGAACAGGGGTGTGTGTGTGTGTGTGTGTGTGTGTGTGTGTGTGTGTGTGTGTGTGTGTGTGTGTGTGTGTGTGTGTGTGTGAATTTGTGCTTGTATGCATTCATGCGTGTACATGTGACGCCAAGTAAACCTAATGACTCTGTGTTGTGGTTTTTCCGTAGTGATTAAGAGGTCAGTCTACTGCAGAAGCCGGGGGTCCTGTCTGTCGCAGAGCACTCTGGGAAATACATTCACTCTGGATAATGGTGGATTAAACCCAAGTCCCAACAAATAGTGACGTGGCACATCTTGGATTTATTGTCTATACTGCATATAACAAATATTGACTGGGCACATCTTGGATTATTGTCTATACTGCATATAACAAATAGTTAGTATTTATATCTTATGAAACGGTAACTAACCTCACACATAGTTTTACTCAAGCTTTAACAAAATAAATATTATTTCAGAGATTTTGATGTAAAAGTTTGTTCATTGCAAATGGTTAAAATAGTAAAACAATTAGTAAACATGGGCCTCTTAGCTGCAGATAATATCAAACTCATCTAGTCAACGACTCAATGGAGTCGGACAGCATTCCACAACTCATTATTATCAACCTGGTAAACAGTCTAATTCATAAACAACATATTACAGCTCATTAATATCAACCTGGTAAACAGTCTAATTCATAAACAACATACTACAGCTCATTAATATCAACCTGGTAAACAGTCTAATTCATAAACAACATATTACAGCTCATTATTATCAACCTGGTAAACAGTCTAATTCATAAACAACATATTACAGCTCATTAATATCAACCTGGTAAACAGTCTAATTCATAAACAACATATTACAGCTCATTAATATCAACCTGGTAAACAGTCTAATTCATAAACAACCACTCAGAGCGGAATCAATTTGAACTTGTTTAAAATCTAGTTTCAACCAGTTCCTGGGAAAGAAAGATGAAAAAGGACAAAGAAGACAGTAAATTCTCTAACTAACAAGATCAGTTCCTGGGAAAGAAAGGTGAAAAAGGACAAAGAAGACAGTAAATTCTCTAACTAACAAGATCAGTTCCTGGGAAAGAAAGGTGAAAAAGGACAAAGAAGACAGTAAATTCTCTAACTAACAAGATCAGTTCCTGGGAAAGAAAGGTGAAAAAGGACAAAGAAGACAGTAAATTCTCTAACTAACAAGATCAGTTCCTGGGAAAGAAAGGTGAAAAAGGACAAATAAGACAGTCAATTCTCTAACTAACAAGATCAGTTCCTGGGAAAGAAAGGTGAAAAGGGGACAAAGAAGACAGTAAATTCTGTAACTAACAAGATCAGTTCCTGGGAAAGAAAGGTGAAAAGGGGACAAAGAAGACAGTAAATTCTGTAACTAACAAGATCAGTTCCTGGGAAAGAAAGGTGAAAAGGGACAAAGAAGACAGTAAATTCTGTAACTAACAAGATCAGTTCCTGGGAAAGAAAGGTGAAAAGGGACAAAGAAGACAGTAAATTCTGGCAAGTCAGTTAAGAACAAAATCTTATTTTTAATGACGGCCTACTCCGGCCAGTCCCGGACGACGCTGGGACTCCCAATCACGGCCGTTTGTGATACAGCCTGGATTTGAACCAGGGTGTCAGTAGTGACGCCTCTAACACTAGAGATGCAGTGCCTTTAGACTGTTGCGCCACTCGGGAGCCCAGAGAGGAAGTTGGCCAAAAACTCTCCTATTCTAACTCCTAACTCCTAACTCCTAACTCCTAACACCTAACACCTAACTCCTAACTCCTAACTCCTAACACCTAACACCTAACTCCTAACTCCTAACTCCAAACCTAACACCTAACACCTAACTCCTAAATCCTAACTCCTAACACTTAACTCCTAAATAGTAACTCCTAACTCCTAACACCTAACACCTAACTCCTAACACCTAACTCCTAACTCCTAACACTTAACTCCTAACTCCTAACTCCTAACTCCTAACTCCTAATTCCTAACACCTTACACACTATAGAGTACAGATTACTTAGATTGACCACAGATTGACTAAAGTTTTAGATTGACCACAGATTGACTAAAGTTTTAGATTGACCACAGATTGACTAAAGTTTTAGATTGACCACAGATTGACTAAAGTTTTAGATTGACCACAGATTGACTAAAGTTTTAGATTGACCACAGATTGACTAAAGTTTTAGATTGACCACAGATTGACTAAAGTTTTAGATTGACCACAGATTGACTAAAGTTTTAGATTGACCACAGATTGACTAAAGTTTTAGATTGACCACAGATTGACTAAAGTTTTAGATTGACCACAGATTGACTAAAGTTTTAGATTGACCACAGATTGAAACTAATTTACTTTTATAACAATTCAATTATGAACGTTTAAAATCAGGGTGCTTCCGAAATAAGCATTTTGTTCAGAGATCTATTCCTCGTGTGGAGTTGTTTTGGAGACTAAGTAACATAGAGTTTTTTTTGGTATTTAACCTTTCTGTAACGAGGCAAGTCAGTTCTCATTTACAATGACAGCCTACTGGGGAACCTGTGGTTATAGAGACAGTCTACTGGGGAACCTGTGGTTATAGAGGTTAACATAGAGGTTATTTATCCACTAGGCTACTCTGCAATGACAGCCTACTGGGGAACCTGTGGTTTTAGAGGTTAACATAGAGGTTATTTATCCACTAGGCTACCCTGCAATGACAGTCTACTGGGGAACCTGTGGTTATAGAGGTTAACATAGAGGTTATTTATCCACTAGGCTACCCTGCAATGACAGCCTACTGGGGAACCTGTGGTTTTAGAGGTTAACATAGAGGTTATTTATCCACTAGGCTACTCTGCAATGACAGCCTACTGGGGAACCTGTGGTTTTAGAGGTTAACATAGAGGTTATTTATCCACTAGGCTACCCTGCAATGACAGCCTACTGGGGAACCTGTGGTTTTAGAGGTTAACATAGAGGTTATTTATCCACTAGGCTACACTGCAATGACAGCCTACTGGGGAACCTGTGGTTTTAGAGGTTAACATAGAGGTTATTTATCCACTAGGCTACCCTGCAATGACAGCCTACTGGGGAACCTGTGGTTTTAGAGGTTAACATAGAGGTTATTTATCCACTAGGCTACACTGCAATGACAGCCTACTGGGGAACCTGTGGTTTTAGAGGTTAACATAGAGGTTATTTATCCACTAGCCTACCCTGCAATGACAGCCTACTGGGGAACCTGTGGTTTTAGAGGTTAACATAGAGGTTATTTATCCACTAGGCTACCCTGCAATGACAGCCTACTGGGGAACCTGTGGTTTTAGAGGTTAACATAGAGGTTATTTATCCACTAGGCTACCCTGCAATGACAGTCTACTGGGGAACCTGTGGTTTTAGAGGTTAACATAGAGGTTATTTATCCACTAGGCTACACTGCAATGACAGCCTACTGGGGAACCTGTGGTTTTAGAGGTTAACATAGAGGTTATTTATCCACTAGGCTACCCTGCAATGACAGCCTACTGGGGAACCTGTGGTTTTAGAGGTTAACATAGAGGTTATTTATCCACTAGGCTACCCTGCAATGACAGCCTACTGGGGAACCTGTGGTTTTAGAGGTTAACATAGAGGTTATTTATCCACTAGGCTACCCTGCAATGACAGCCTACTGGGGAACCTGTGGTTTTAGAGGTTAACATAGAGGTTATTTATCCACTAGCCTACCCTGCAATGACAGCCTACTGGGGAACCTGTGGTTTTAGAGGTTAACATAGAGGTTATTTATCCACTAGGCTACCCTGCAATGACAGCCTACTGGGGAACCTGTGGTTTTAGAGGTTAACATAGAGGTTATTTATCCACTAGGCTACCCTGCAATGACAGCCTACTGGGGAACCTGTGGTTTTAGAGGTTAACATAGAGGTTATTTATCCACTAGGCTACCCTGCAATGACAGCCTACTGGGGAACCTGTGGTTTTAGAGGTTAACATAGAGGTTATTTGTTCGTCGATGGAACTGTCTCTAAATTACTATTTTTAATGTTTTTTAAATTATAATTTCATCAGATTTCTATTCCATTTCCCTCTATATGTTGTCTCCCAACCTAAGTTGGTGCAACATAACTCAACTCCTCTCCATTGCACCTCAAATGAATCCCCTGCCTATAAGAAAGGAACAAGTTGACCACAACAAGTTTCTACACCAAAGAAGATACAGAGTTTCCTCGATACATCAGAAAAAATGAAGAACCACTTACCCTGAGTTGAAGAGCAACCAGTTGAAACTTCAAGAGGAGCACAAGAGTAACTCAACACCCAACTACTAGTAAAGAAGAACTCAAGAACTCAAGAACTCTCTTAGAACTCAAGAACTCTAAGAACTCTCAATAACTCTAAGAACTCTCAATAACTCTAAGAACTCTCTTAGAACTCAAGAACTCTCTAAGAACTCAAGAACTCTCTTAGAACTCAAGAACTCTCTAAGAACTCAAGAACTCTCAATAACTCTAAGAACTCTGAAGAAACTTCACACCAGCCCAGCCCTATCTCCAGCTCTCTGGCTGCTCTCACCCGGGTCCTCCTAACCCACTGAAGCCCAGCAGATATGAAACGACATGACTTTATGAAGCAGGGCTCATATGATGAGCATGTGAGCCGGCTCTTTGTTCAAGCCTTGGTCTCATGACTTCAGTTCAAGGTAATCCTTTTGAGAGTCTCATGACCCATATCAGTCCCTGCTCCCCTCCTTGCACACAGGGCATTTTCATCCTGGGCTGGAACGAGAACCAGAAAGAACCAACCCCCCACCCCACCCCTCTCTCCTCACTAATCTCTCTAACTCAAACTCTGCTAGAGAACGTTCTTCTCTCTAACTCTCTCTCCTGGTTGTTGAAGAAGAAAGATAAATAATTTTAAAAAAATGAAATAAAGAAAGAGGAAGTTATAATAACCAGAAGAAGAAAAAAAACATATTTAAAAAAAAGTAGTGGAACAAAAGTAATGTTTTATCGTAGAATGTGTGTCAACCCCCTGCTGCTCTGATTGAACCCCATTTGCATAATTGAGAGAATTGGGCACAGGATGGATGTTGTTGGAAGGGGTTTTGTTGGAGAATGACAGAGCACTATTTGCCCATATTGATGATTGTAACATTGTAATGAAACGTTTATTTTCCTCTAAGCAGCTTCGTTAACAGTTGAACTGTCGAAGGACCTTCTTTGATATGGACCAGACCAGAGGATGTCTGGCTGAGACTGTTGTCATGGTGAAACAGAGAGACAAAACCAATCAGAGAGGAAACCGCTTTCGTTCAGAGGACATTCATTTTTACCCTGGCTTGTCTTTCCCAGTTATAAAAAAATAAATAAAAAGAGGACATGGACTTCAACTGAAGAGAAAATGTTGCTTCTAACTCACTTAAACTTTTGGTTACCAAACAACGAATTTAACCAGGAACGGTGTGCATGTTTTGAGTTTGTGACAGAAACTAGGTTGAAAATATCTTATTTTAAAAAAAGACTGATCAAACGTGGTGAATAAAACCAGTGTCTTTCATACCAGCCGGTGCACCCAGGGTAAACTGGCGAGGGTTGTGCTTTGAAAACACGTGCAACTCGTCCTGCTGCACGGCCCCCTGGGTAAAATGATCCCACACTCTTAGAAAAAAAAAGTGCTATCTAGAACCTATAAGTTTCTTCGGCTGTCTCCATAGGAGAACCCTTTGAAGAACCCTTTTGGGTTCTTGGTAGAACCCCTTTTTGGTTCCAGGTAGAACCCTTTTTGGTTCCAGGTAGAACCCCTTTCCACAGAGGGTTCTACCTGGAATCAAAAGGGGTTCTTAAAAGGGTTCTCCTACGGGGACAGCTGAAGAAACCCCTTACGCAACCCCCCCCCCTAAGAGTTTAGGCTCACCTAAACCCTTCATCCACACCATTTAGTATGGAAATCCTGTGTGAACTGTGTAACTGTGTTGACTAGGAACCTCTGTGAGCACAGTGAACAACAAGCCCTTGGAAAAATAAGGCTGTAGGGCGCCACATGAGGAATAGGGACTTATTTGGGCTGCGTCCCGGGATACTTTAGAATCAGATTAGGATAAGTATATGAACATGACTAGCATCTAGAGCCCCACAAAACAATAAACCCTATGTGTTTTGGTGAGACAAACAGATATTGTATTAGGTATTACAGTGGCATGACTATTTAAAAACAGAAAGACAATTGTTACAGTTTGTGTTTAGACGTATGCTTAGAGATCACATTATTAAGAGCTTTGGTTAATACTGCTCGTTTCCTCTTAATAACGAACAGTTTTATTCCATTTGTAAATCACATTACCTTCTCAAAGCATGGCATTGTGAAGTGATGATGACATGTGAGTGACCAGACACCAGGCGCACACACACACACACACACACACACACATAGAGACGCACACACACACACATAGAGACGCACACACACACACACACACACACACACACACACACACACACACGCACACACGCACACACACACACACACACACACACACACACACACACACACACACACACACACACACACACACACACACACACACACACACACACACACACACACACACACACACAGACACACACACAAGGCAGTCTGAACGTCACGATACATTAGTGGTAATGAGGATCAGATCAAAGACCAGTTAAAGCAGACGCTGGTGATGAAAATAACAAGCGGCATGCTGAGCCGAGGTCCAAGTGGAACCCGAAACCCTCTTCCCTTTCCAGGGAACTGATTTGGACCAAGGCCCTTTGGGAATTCGGGGTTTACTTGTTTGGTTTAAGTGGAACGCACAACGTCAACCAATGACAGCCATCTATAGATCCTTAAATATCCCAACCAATGACAGTCATCTATAGATCTGTAAATATCCCAACCAATGACAGCCATCTATAGATCTGTAAATATCCCAACCAATGACAGCCATCTATAGATCTGTAAATATCCCAACCAATGACAGCCATCTGTAGATCCTTAAATATCCCAACGTTTATATTTTTTTGTCATTTAGCAGACGCTCTTATCCAGAACGACATACAGGAGAAATTAGGGTCAAGTGCCTTGCTCAAGGACACGTGGATCTAGTCAGCTCCGGGATTTAAACCAGCCGACCTTTCGGTTACTGGGCCCTAACGCTTTTAATCGCTAGGCAACCGCTTGCCCCAACTGGTTCATGTTGGAAATCATTCAATGTATTATATCTGGAGCCTATATATTTATTATTATTATTACGGTCTATAGTAGTGTACTATATAGGGAATAGGGCTCTATAGTAGTGTACTATATAGGGAATAGGGCTCTATAGTAGTACCACTATATAGGGAATAGGGCTCTGGTCTATAGTAGTACCACTATATAGGGAATAGGGCTCTGGTCTATAGTAGTACCACTATATAGGGAATAGGGCTCTGGTCTATAGTAGTGCCACTATATAGGGAATAGGGCTCTGGTCTATAGCAATACCACTATATAGGGAATAGGGGCTCTGGTCTATAGTAGTACCACTATATAGGGAATAGGGCTCTGGTCTATAGTAGTGTAGTGTACTATATAGGGAATAGGGCTCTGGTCTATAGTAGTGCCACTATATAGGGAATAGGGCTCTGGTCTATAGTAGTACCACTATATAGGGAATAGGGCTCTGGTCTATAGTAGTACCACTATATAGGGAATAGGGCTCTGGTCTATAGTAGTACCACTATATAGGGAATAGGGCTCTGGTCTATAGTAGTACCACTATATAGGGAATAGGGCTCTGGTCTATAGTAGTACCACTATATAGGGAATAGGGCTCTGGTCTATAGTAGTACCACTATATAGGGAATAGGGCTATGGTCTATAGTAGTACCACTATATAGGGAATAGGGTTCTGGTCTATAGTAGTACCACTATATAGGGAATAGGGCTCTGGTCTATAGTAGTACCACTATATAGGGAATAGGGCTCTGGTCTATAGTAGTGTACTATATAGGGAATAGGACTCTGGTCTATAGTAGTGTACTATATAGGGAATAGGGCTCTGGTCTATAGTAGTACCACTATATAGGGAATAGGGCTCTGGTCTATAGTAGTACCACTATATAGGGAATAGGGCTCTGGTCTATAGTAGTGTACTATATAGGGAATAGGACTCTTGTCTATAGTAGTGTACTATATAGGGAATAGGGCTCTGGTCTATAGTAGTACCACTATATAGGGAATAGGGCTCTGGTCTATAGTAGTACCACTATATAGGGAATAGGGCTCTGGTCTATAGTAGTGTACTATATAGGGAATAGGACTCTGGTCTATAGTAGTGTACTATATAGGGAATAGGGCTCTGGTCTATAGTAGTACCACTATATAGGGAATAGGGCTCTGGTCTATAGTAGTACCACTATATAGGGAATAGGGCTCTGGTCTATAGTAGTACCACTATATAGGGAATAGGGCTCTGGTCTATAGTAGTACCACTATATAGGGAATAGGGCTCTGGTCTATAGTAGTACCACTATATAGGGAATAGGGCTCTGGTCTATAGTAGTACCACTATATAGGGAATAGGGCTCTGGTCTATAGTAGTGTACTATATAGGGAATAGGACTCTGGTCTATAGTAGTGTACTATATAGGGAATAGGGCTCTGGTCTATAGTAGTACCACTATATAGGGAATAGGGCTCTGGTCTATAGTAGTACCACTATATAGGGAATAGGGCTCTGGTCTATAGTAGTACCACTATATAGGGAATAGGGCTCTGGTCTATAGTAGTACCACTATATAGGGAATAGGGCTCTGGTCTATAGTAGTACCACTATATAGGGAA
>NC_143047.1:46460000-46512500 GCF_057628025.1 Oncorhynchus mykiss
TACAGTGTATTGTGTTTATAATCCTGTCCTGAAGTGTACAGTGTATTGTGTTTATAATCCTGTCCTGAAGTGTACAGTGTGTTGTGTTTATAATCCTGTCCTGAAGTGTACAGTGTATTGTGTTTATAATCCTGTCCTGAAGTGTACAGTGTATTGTGTTTATAATCCTGTCCTGAAGTGTACAGTGTGTTGTGTTTATAATCCTGTCCTGAAGTGTACAGTGTATTGTGTTTATAATCCTGTCCTGAAGTGTACAGTGTATTGTGTTTATAATCCTGTCCTGAAGTGTACAGTGTATTGTGTTTATAATCCTGTCCTGAAGTGTACAGTGTAATGTGTTTATAATCCTGTCCTGAAGTGTACAGTGTATTGTGTTTATAATCCTGTCCTGAAGTGTACAGTGTATTGTGTTTATAATCCTGTCCTGAAGTGTACAGTGTATTGTGTTTATAATCCTGTCCTGAAGTGTACAGTGTATTGTGTTTATAATCCTGTCCTGAAGTGTACAGTGTATTGTGTTTATAATCCTGTCCTGAAGTGTACAGTGTAATGTGTTTATAATCCTGTCCTGAAGTGTACAGTGTATTGTGTTTATAATCCTGTCCTGAAGTGTACAGTGTATTGTGTTTATAATCCTGTCCTGAAGTGTACAGTGTATTGTGTTTATAATCCTGTCCTGAAGTGTACAGTGTATTGTGTTTATAATCCTGTCCTGAAGTGTACAGTGTATTGTGTTTATAATCCTGTCCTGAAGTGTACAGTGTATTGTGTTTATAATCCTGTCCTGAAGTGTACAGTGTATTGTGTTTATAATCCTGTCCTGAAGTGTACAGTGTATTGTGTTTATAATCCTGTCCTGAAGTGTACAGTGTATTGTGTTTATAATCCTGTCCTGAAGTGTACAGTGTATTGTGTTTATAATCCTGTCCTGAAGTGTACAGTGTATTGTGTTTATAATCCTGTCCTGAAGTGTACAGTGTAATGTGTTTATAATCCTGTCCTGAAGTGTACAGTGTATTGTGTTTTATAGTCCTGTCCTGAAGTGTACAGTGTATTGTGTTTTATAGTCCTGTCCTGAAGTGTACAGTGTATTGTGTTTATGATCCTGTCCTGAAGTGTACAGTGTATTGTGTTTATAATCCTGTCCTGAAGTGTACAGTGTAATGTGTTTATAATCCTGTCCTGAAGTGTACAGTGTATTGTGTTTATAATCCTGTCCTGAAGTGTACAGTGTAATGTGTTTATAATCCTGTCCTGAAGTGTACAGTGTGTTGTGTTTATAATCCTGTCCTGAAGTGTACAGTGTATTGTGTTTATAATCCTGTCCTGAAGTGTACAGTGTAATGTGTTTATAATCCTGTCCTGAAGTGTACAGTGTGTTGTGTTTATAATCCTGTCCTGAAGTGTACAGTGTATTGTGTTTATAGTCCTGTCCTGAAGTGTACAGTGTATTGTGTTTATAATCCTGTCCTGAAGTGTACAGTGTGTTGTGTTTATAATCCTGTCCTGAAGTGTACAGTGTATTGTGTTTATAATCCTGTCCTGAAGTGTACAGTGTAATGTGTTTATAATCCTGTCCTGAAGTGTACAGTGTGTTGTGTTTATAATCCTGTCCTGAAGTGTACAGTGTATTGTGTTTATAATCCTGTCCTGAAGTGTACAGTGTATTGTGTTTATAATCCTGTCCTGAAGTGTACAGTGTATTATGTTTATAATCCTGTCCTGAAGTGTACAGTGTAATGTGTTTATAATCCTGTCCTGAAGTGTACAGTGTATTGTGTTTATAATCCTGTCCTGAAGTGTACAGTGTATTGTGTTTATAATCCTGTCCTGAAGTGTACAGTGTATTGTGTTTATAATCCTGTCCTGAAGTGTACAGTGTATTGTGTTTATAATCCTGTCCTGAAGTGTACAGTGTATTGTGTTTATAATCCTGTCCTGAAGTGTACAGTGTATTGTGTTTATAATCCTGTCCTGAAGTGTACAGTGTATTGTGTTTATAATCCTGTCCTGAAGTGTACAGTGTATTGTGTTTATAATCCTGTCCTGAAGTGTACAGTGTATTGTGTTTATAATCCTGTCCTGAAGTGTACAGTGTAATGTGTTTATAATCCTGTCCTGAAGTGTACAGTGTATTGTGTTTATAATCCTGTCCTGAAGTGTACAGTGTATTGTGTTTATAATCCTGTCCTGAAGTGTACAGTGTATTGTGTTTATAATCCTGTCCTGAAGTGTACAGTGTATTGTGTTTATAATCCTGTCCTGAAGTGTACAGTGTATTGTGTTTATAATCCTGTCCTGAAGTGTACAGTGTATTGTGTTTATAATCCTGTCCTGAAGTGTACAGTGTATTGTGTTTATAATCCTGTCCTGAAGTGTACAGTGTAATGTGTTTATAATCCTGTCCTGAAGTGTACAGTGTGTTGTGTTTATAATCCTGTCCTGAAGTGTACAGTGTATTGTGTTTATAATCCTGTCCTGAAGTGTACAGTGTAATGTGTTTATAATCCTGTCCTGAAGTGTACAGTGTAATGTGTTGTAATCACATGAGAGGAGAATGACATAAGAAAGAATAAAAGCCCTGGGGATTAGAGCTAGTTGCTGCCTGCCGGTGGCTTCACAGAGCCGTTCTCACAGATTAAACGCTCTAATCACATCCTGATGGTCCAGTGACTCCGTTTCACTGAGAGTACTGCTATAGTCAGTTATCTGCAGAATAGATGGCTCGGTGACTCCGTATCACTGAGAGTACTGCTATAGTCAGTTATCTGCAGAATAGATGGCTCGGTGACTCCGTATCACTGAGAGTACTGCTATAGTCAGTTATCTGCAGAATAGATGGTCCTGTGACTCCGTATCACTGAGAGTACTGCTATAGTCAGTTATCTGCAGAATAGATGGCTCGGTGACTCCGTATCACTGAGAGTACTGTTATAGTCAGTTATCTGCAGAATAGATGGCTCTGTGACTCTGTATCACTGAGAGTACTGCTATAGTCAGTTATCTGCAGAATAGATGGTTCGGTGACTCCGTATCACTGAGAGTACTGCTATAGTCAGTTATCTGCAGAATAGATGGCTCGGTGACTCCGTATCACTGAGAGTACTGCTATAGTCAGTTATCTGCAGAATAGATGGTTCGGTGACTCCGTATCACTGAGAGTACTGCTATAGTCAGTTATCTGCAGAATAGATGGTTCGGTGACTCCGTATCACTGAGAGTACTGCTATAGTCAGTTATCTGCAGAATAGATGGTTCAGTGACTCCGTATCACTGAGAGTACTGCTATAGTCAGTTATCTGCAGAATAGATGGTTCGGTGACTCCATATCACTGAGAGTACTGCTATAGTCAGTAATCTGCAGAATAGATGGTCCAGTGACTCCATATCACTGAGAGTACTGCTATAGTCAGTTATCTGCAGAATAGATGGTCCAGTGACTCTATATCACTGAGAGTACTGCTATAGTCAGTTATCTGCAGAATAGATGGTCCAGTGACTCCATATCACTGAGAGTACTGCTATAGTCAGTTATCTGCAGAATAGATGGTCCAGTGACTCCGTATCACTGAGAGTACTGCTAAAGTCAGTTATCTGCAGAATATATGTAGTTTACAGACACCACTGGCTTCAGCACGCCATTGTATATAGACAACATATCTGTATCTGATAAATGCCTAAGTGTAAAAGTGGACGTCATTGTACCGATGATTAGTAGAAGACGTTCATAGTAGACATTGTGTCTGGTCTCTCTCTCTGTAGCGAGCTAGGGGGGAATCACCTTTAGGGGGTTCTCAGAGGGGGGGGGGGGGGATCACCTTTATGGGGGGATCTCAGAGGGGGAGGATCACCTTTAGGGGGATCTCAGAGGGGGATCACCTTCAGGAGAATCTCAGAGGGGGGGTGGGTCACCTTTAGGGGGATCTCAGAGGTGGGGTGGGTCACCTTTAGGGGGATCTCAGAGGGGGATCACCTTTAGGGGGATCTCAGAGGGGGATCACCTTTAGGGGGATCTCAGAGGGGGATCACCTTTAGGGGGATCTCAGAGGGGGAATCACCTTTAGGGGGATCTCAGAGGGGGGGGGGGGGGGGGGTCACCGTTAGGGGGAACTCAGAGGGGAGGCCACCTTTAGGGGGATCTCAGAGGGGGAGGTGCGTCACCTTTAGGGGGATCTCAGAGGGGGGGGATCACCTTTATGGGGATCTCAGAGGGGGAATCACCTTTAGGGGGATCTCAGAGGGGGGGTGGGACACCTTTAGGGGGATCTCAGAGGTGGAGTGGGTCACCTTTAGGGGGATCTCAGAGGGGGATCACCTTTAGGGGGATCTCAGAGGGGGATCACCTTTAGGGGGATCTCAGAGGGGGATCACCTTTAGGGAGATCTCAGAGGGGGTGGGGGTCACCTTTATGGGGATCTCAGAGGGGGAATCACCTTTAGGGGGATCTCAGAGGGGGGGTGGGTGACCTTTAGGGGGATCTCAAAGGTGGGGTGGGTCACCTTTAGGGGGATCTCAGAGGGGAGATCACCTTTAGGGGGATCTCAGAGGGGGATCACCTTTAGGGGGATCTCAGAAGGGGATTACCTTTAGGGGGATCTCAGAGGTGGGGTGGGTCACCTTTAGGGGGATCTCAGAGGGGGATCACCTTTAGGGGGATCTCAGAGGGGGATACCTTTAGGGGGATCTCAGAGGGGGATCACCTTTAGGGGGATCTCAGAGGGGGGAATCACCTTTAGGGGGATCTCAGAGGGGGGGTCACCTTTAGGGGGATCTCACAGGGGGGATCACCTTTATAGGGATCTCAGAGGGGGAATCACCTTTAGGGGGATCTCAGGGGGGGGGGGGGGTCACATTTAGGGGGATCTCAGAGGTGGGGATCACCTGTAGGGGGATCTCAGAGGGAGGGGGGCGCCTTTAGGGGGATCTCAGAGGGGGGGTGGGTCACCTTTAGGGGGATCTCAGAGGGGGGGATCACCTTTATGGGGATCTCAGAGGGGGAATCACCTTTAGGGGAATCTCAGAGGGGGGGGGGGTCACATTTAGGGGGATCTCAGAGGTGGGGATCACCTTTAGGGGGATCTCAGAGGGGGGGGGGGGGGGAATCGCCTTTAGGGGGATCTCAGAGGGGGAATCACCTTTAGGGGGATCTCAGAGGGGGGGTCACCTTTAGCGGGATCTCAGAGGTGGGGATCACCTTTAGGGGGGTCTCAGAGTGGGGGAGTCACCTTTATGGGGATCTCAGAGGAGGAATCACCTTTAGGGGGATCTCAGAGGGGGAATCACCTTTAGGGTGATCTCAGAGGGGGGGGGGGTCACATTTAGGGGGATCTCAGAGGTGGGGTGGGTCACCTTTAGGGGGATCTCAGAGGGGGGGAGTCACCTTTATGGGGATCTCAGAGGAGGAATCACCTTTAGGGGGATCTTAGAGGGGGGGATCGCCTTTAGGGGGATCTCAGAGGGGGGGTCACCTTTAGGGGGATCTTAGAGGGGGGGATCGCCTTTAGTGGGATCTCAGAGGGGGGGTCACCTCTAGGGGGATCTCACAGGCGGGCTCCATTTAGGGGGATCTCACAGGGGGCTCTCCATTTAGGGGGGATCTCTCAGGGGCTCTATATTTAGGGGGATCTCACAGGGGATCTCCATTTGATCACATTACCAACAATCCTCCCCAGAACATTCTAGTCCTCCACGTTTGTTCAAATACTCCTAAGTTATTGATTGTATCTAATTGGACTGCCTGTTATGACTTAGTCTAAGTTTTTTTTAAATTTTATTTCACCTTTATTTAACCAGGTAGGCTAGTTGAGAACAAGTTCTCATTTACAACTGCGACCTGGCCAAGATAAGGCATAGCAGTGTGAACAGACAACACAGAGTTACACATGGAGTAAACAATTAACAAGTCAATAACACAGTAGAAAAAAGGGGAGTCTATATATACATTGTGTGCAAAAGGCATGAGAAGGTAGGCAAATAATTACAATTATGCAGATTAACACTGGAGTGATAAATGATCAGATGGTTATGTACAGGTAGAGATATTGGTGTGCAAAAGAGCAGAAAAATAAAAATAAATAAATAAAAACAGTATGGGGATGAGGTAGGTGAAAATGGGTGGGCTATTTACCAATAGACTATGTACAGCTGCAGCGATCGGTTAGCTGCTCAGATAGCAGATGTTTGAAGTTGGTGAGGGAGATAAAAGTCTCCAACTTCAGCGATTTTTGCAATTCGTTCCAGTCACAGGCAGCAGAGAACTGGAACGAAAGGCGGCCAAATGAGGTGTTGGCTTTAGGGATGATCAGTGAGATACACCTGCTGGAGCGCGTGCTACGGATGGGTGTTGCCATCGTAACCAGTGAACTGAGATAAGGCGGAGCTTTACCTAGCATGGACTTGTAGATGACCTGGAGCCAGTGGGTCTGGCGACGAATATGTAGCGAGGGCCAGCCGACTAGAGCATACAAGTCGCAGTGGTGGGTGGTATAAGGTGCTTTAGTGACAAAACGGATGGCACTGTGATAAACTGCATCCAGTTTGCTGAGTAGAGTGTTGGAAGCAATTTTGTAGATGACGTCGCCGAAGTCGAGGATCGGTAGGATAGTCAGTTTTACTAGGGTAAGTTTGGCGGCGTGAGTGAAGGAGGCTTTGTTGCGGAATAGAAAGCCGACTCTTGATTTGATTTTCGATTGGAGATGTTTGATATGGGTCTGGAAGGAGAGTTTAGAGTCTAGCCAGACACCTAGGTACTTATAGATGTCCACATATTCAAGGTCGGAACCATCCAGGGTGGTGATGCTGGTCAGGCGTGCGGGTGCAGGCAGCGAACGGTTGAAAAGCATGCATTTGGTTTTACTAGCGTTTAAGAGCAGTTGGAGGCCACGGAAGGAGTGCTGTATGGCATTGAAGCTCGTTTGGAGGTTAGATAGCACAGTGTCCAAGGACGGGCCGGAAGTATATAGAATGGTGTCGTCTGCGTAGAGGTGGATCAGGGAATCGCCCGCAGCATGAGAAACATCATTGATATATACAGAGAAAAGAGTCGGCCCGAGAATTGAACCCTGTGGCACCCCCATAGAGACTGCCAGAGGACCGGACAGCATGCCCTCCGATTTGACACACTGAACTCTGTCTGCAAAGTAATTGGTGAACCAGGCAAGGCAGTCATCCGAAAAACCGAGGCTACTGAGTCTGCCGATAAGAATACGGTGATTGACAGAGTCGAAAGCCTTGGCAAGGTCTATGAAGACGGCTGCACAGTACTGTCTTTTATCGATGGCGGTTATGATATCGTTTAGTACCTTGAGCGTGGCTGAGGTACACCCGTGACCGGCTCGGAAACCAGATTGCACAGCGGAGAAGGTACGGTGGGATTCAAGATGGTCAGTGACCTGTTTGTTGACTTGGCTTTCGAAGACCTTAGATAGGCAGGGCAGGATGGATATAGGTCTGTAACAGTTTGGGTCCAGGGTGTCGCCCCCTTTGAAGAGGGGGATGACTGCGGCAGCTTTCCAATCCTTGGGGATCTCAGACGATATGAAAGAGAGGTTGAACAGGCTGGTAATAGGGGTTGCGACAATGGCGGCGGATAGTTTCAGGAATAGAGGGTCCAGATTGTCCAGCCCAGCTGATTTGTACGGGTCCAGGTTTTGCAGCTCTTTCAGGACATCTGCTATCTGGATTTGGGTAAAGGAGAACCTGGAGAGGCTTGGGCGAGTAGCTGCGGGGGGGGGGGAGCTGTTGTCCGAGGTTGGAGTAGCCAGGCGGAAGGCATGGCCAGCCGTTGAGAAATGCTTGTTGAAGTTTTCGATAATCATGGATTTATCGGTGGTGACCATGTTACCTAGTCTCAGTGCAGTGGGCAGCTGGGAGGAGGTGCTCTTGTTCTCCATGGACTTCACAGTGTCCCAGAACTTTTTGGAGTTGGAGCTACAGGATGCAAACTTCTGCCTGAAGAAGTTGGCTTTAGCTTTCCTGACTGACTGTGTGTATTGGTTCCTGACTTCCCTGAACAGTTGCATATCGCGGGGACTATTCGATGTTAGCGCAGTCCGCCACAGGATGTTTTTGTGCTGGTCGAGGGCAGTCAGGTCTGGAGTGAACCAGGGGCTATATCTGTTCTTAGTTCTGCATTTTTTGAACGGAGCATGCTTATCTAAAATGGTGAGGAAGTTACTTTTAAAGAAAGACTAGGCATCCTCAACTGACGGGATGAGGTCAATGTCCTTCCAGGATACCCGGGCCAGGTCGATTAGAAAGGCCTGCTCGCAGAAGTGTTTTAGGGAGCGTTTGACAGTGATGAGGGGTGGTCGTTTGACTGCGGCTCCGTAGCGGATACAGGCAATGAGGCATTGAATGGAATGTGAAAATATACTGTATGTTTACGACTAACACTTTATAATATAACAAATAGAAAAACATAGCATGAGATGCCTTTTTACATATTGTGTAAAAACGTTTTTTAAAAAGCACATTTATTCAATAAATTAGAGTACAAAGCGATGCTTGAGAAAAGCCAAATGCTCAGTTGGAGCCAAGCTAATCACAGAGTAATGCCTCAGCAACCATGGGAACACCATAAATACAGCTGTATGTCACAGAGTAATGCCTCAGTAACCATGGTAACACAGTAAACACAGCTGTATGTCACAGAGTAATGCCTCAGTAACCATGGTAACACAGTAAACACAGCTGTGTGTCACAGAGTAATGCCTCAGTAACCATCGGAACAGAGTAAACACAGCTGTGTGTCACAGAGTAATGCCTCAGTAACCATGGGAACACAGTAAACACAGCTGTCTGTCACAGAGTAATGCCTCAGAAACCATGGGAACACAGTAAACACAGCTGTCTGTCACAGAGTAATGCCTCAGTAACCATGGGAACACAGGAAACACAGCTGTGTGTCACAGAGTAATGCCTCAGTAACCATGGGAACACAGTAAACACAGCTGTGTGTCACAGAGTAATGCCTCAGAAACCATGGGAACACAGTAAACACAGCTGTGTGTCACAGAGTAATGCCTCAGTAACCATGGGAACACAGTAAACACAGCTGTGTGTCACAGAGTAATGCCTCAGTAACCATGGGAACACAGCAAACACAGCTGTGTGTCACAGAGTAATGCCTCAGTAACCATGGGAACACAGTAAACACAGCTGTCTGTCACAGAGTAATGCCTCAGTAACCATGGTAACACAGTAAACACAGCTGTGTGTCACAGAGTAATGCCTCAGTAACCATGGGAACACAGTAAACACAGCTGTCTGTCACAGAGTAATGCCTCAGTAACCATGGGAACACAGTAAACACAGCTGTGTGTCACAGAGTAATGCCTCAGTAACCATGGGAACACAGTAAACACAGCTGTGTGTCACAGAGTAATGCCTCAGTAACCATGGGAACACAGTAAACACAGCTGTGTGTCACAGAGTAATGCCTCAGTAACCATGGGAACACAGTAAACACAGCTGTGTGTCACAGAGTAATGCCTCACTAACCATGGGAACACAGTAAACACAGCTGTGTGTCACAGAGTAATGCCTCAGTAACCATGGGAACACAGTAAACACAGCTGTCTGTCACAGAGTAATGCCTCAGTAACCATGGGAACACAGCAAACACAGCTGTGTGTCACAGAGTAATGCCTCAGTAACCATGGGAACACAGTAAACACAGCTGTGTGTCACAGAGTAATGCCTCAGTAACCATGGGAACACAGTAAACACAGCTGTGTGTCACAGAGTAATGACTCAGTAACCATGGTAACACAGTAAACACAGCTGTGTGTCACAGAGTAATGCCTCAGTAACCATGGGAACACAGTAAACACAGCTGTGTGTCACAGAGTAATGCCTCAGTAACCATGGGAACACAGTAGACACAGCTGTGTGTCACAGAGTAATGCCTCAGTAACCATGGGAACACAGTAAACACAGCTGTCTGTCACAGAGTAATGCCTCAGTAACCATGGGAACACAGTAAACACAGCTGTCTGTCACAGAGTAATGCCTCAGAAACCATGGGAACACAGTAAACACAGCTGTCTGTCACAGAGTAATGCCTCAGTAACCATGGGAACACAGGAAACACAGCTGTGTGTCACAGAGTAATGCCTCAGTAACCATGGGAACACAGTAAACACAGCTGTGTGTCACAGAGTAATGCCTCAGAAACCATGGGAACACAGTAAACACAGCTGTGTGTCACAGAGTAATGCCTCAGAAACCATGGGAACACAGTAAACACAGCTGTGTGTCACAGAGTAATGCCTCAGTAACCATGGGAACACAGTAAACACAGCTGTGTGTCACAGAGTAATGCCTCAGTAACCATGGGAACACAGTAAACACAGCTGTGTGTCACAGAGTAATGCCTCAGTAACCATGGGAACACAGGAAACACAGCTGTGTGTCACAGAGTAATGCCTCAGTAACCATGGGAACACAGGAAACACAGCTGTGTGTCACAGAGTAATGCCTCAGTAACCATGGGAACACAGTAAACACAGCTGTGTGTCACAGAGTAATGCCTCAGTAACCATGGGAGCACAGCAAACACAGCTGTGTGTCACAGAGTAATGCCTCAGTAACCATGGGAACACAGTAAACACAGCTGTGTGTCACAGAGTAATGCCTCAGTAACCATGGTAACACAGTAAACACAGCTGTGTGTCACAGAGTAATGCCTCAGTAACCATGGTAACACAGTAAACACAGCTGTGTGTCACAGAGTAATGCCTCAGTAACCATGGGAACACAGTAAACACAGCTGTGTGTCACAGAGTAATGCCTCAGTAGCCATGGTAACACAGTAAACACAGCTGTGTGTCACAGAGTAATGCCTCAGTAACCATGGGAACACAGGAAACACAGCTGTGTGTCACAGAGTAATGCCTCAGTAACCATGGGAACACAGTAAACACAGCTGTGTGTCACAGAGTAATGCCTCAGTAACCATGGGAACACAGTAAACACAGCTGTGTGTCACAGAGTAATGCCTCAGTAACCATGGGAACACAGTAAACACAGCTGTGTGTCACAGAGTAATGCCTCAGTAACGATGGTAACACAGTAAACACAGCTGTGTGTCACAGAGTAATGCCTCAGTAACCATGGGAACACAGTAAACACAGCTGTGTGTCACAGAGTAATGCCTCAGTAACCATGGTAACACAGTAAACACAGCTGTGTGTCACAGAGTAATGCCTCAGTAACCATGGGAACACAGTAAACACAGCTGTGTGTCACAGAGTAATGCCTCAGTAACCATGGTAACACAGTAAACACAGCTGTGTGTCACAGAGTAATGCCTCAGTAACCATGGGAACACAGTAAACACAGCTGTGTGTCACAGAGTAATGCCTCAGTAACCATGGTAACACAGTAAACACAGCTGTGTGTCATAGAGTAATGCCTCAGTAACCATGGGAACACAGTAAACACAGCTGTGTGTCACAGAGTAATGCCTCAGTAACCATGGTAACACAGTAAACACAGCTGTGTGTCACAGAGTAATGCCTCAGTAACCATGGGAACACAGTAAACACAGCTGTGTGTCACAGAGTAATGCCTCAGTAACCATGGGAACACAGTAAACACAGCTGTGTGTCACAGAGTAATGACTCAGTAACCATGGGAACACAGTAAACACAGCTGTGTGTCACAGAGTAATGCCTCAGTAACCATGGGAACACAGTAAACACAGCTGTCTGTCACAGAGTAATGCCTCAGTAACCATGGGAACACAGGAAACACAGCTGTGTGTCACAGAGTAATGCCTCAGTAACCATGGTAACACAGTAAACACAGCTGTGTGTCACAGAGTAATGCCTCAGTAACCATGGGAACACAGGAAACACAGCTGTGTGTCACAGAGTAATGCCTCAGTAACCATGGTAACACAGTAAACACAGCTGTGTTTCACAGAGTAATGCCTCAGTAACCATGGTAACACAGTAAACACAGCTGTGTGTCACAGAGTAATGCCTCAGTAACCATGGGAACACAGTAAACACAGCTGTGTGTCACAGAGTAATGCCTCAGTAACCATGGGAACACAGTAAACACAGCTGTGTGTCACAGAGTAATGCCTCAGTAACCATGGGAACACAGTAAACACAGCTGTCTGTCACAGAGTAATGCCTCAGTAACCATGGGAACACAGTAAACACAGCTGTGTGTCACAGAGTAATGCCTCAGTAACCATGGGAACACAGTAAACACAGCTGTCTGTCACAGAGTAATGCCTCAGTAACCATGGGAACACAGTAAACACAGCTGTGTGTCACAGAGTAATGCCTCAGTAACCATGGGAACACAGGAAACACAGCTGTGTGTCACAGAGTAATGTCTCAGTAACCATGGGAACACAGTAAACACAGCTGTGTGTCACAGAGTAATGCCTCAGTAACCATGGGAACACAGTAAACACAGCTGTGTGTCACAGAGTAATGCCTCAGTAACCATGGGAACACAGTAAACACAGCTGTGTGTCACAGAGTAATGCCTCAGTAACCATGGGAACACAGTAAACACAGCTGTGTGTCACAGAGTAATGCCTCAGTAACCATGGGAACACAGTAAACACAGCTGTCTGTCACAGAGTAATGCCTCAGTAACCATGGTAACACAGTAAACACAGCTGTGTGTCACAGAGTAATGCCTCAGTAACCATGGGAACACAGTAAACACAGCTGTGTGTCACAGAGTAATGCCTCAGTAACCATGGGAACACAGTAAACACAGCTGTGTGTCACAGAGTAATGCCTCAGTAACCATGGGAACACAGTAAACACAGCTGTGTGTCACAGAGTAATGCCTCAGTAACCATGGGAACACAGTAAACACAGCTGTGTGTCACAGAGTAATGCCTCAGTAACCATGGGAACACAGCTCCCACCAGCGGTGTAAATCCTTTCTGTTCGAACGACGGAAACTTCTAGAAACATCCCTTTAAAGAGGAGAGAGGAAACAACCCCGTTCCTTTAACAAACCAAGACAACACCTTTGACCTGCAGGTTCAGCCCCTCAAAATAACTGACCAATCAATAATCACCTGTTGATCACTTCAAATACATGACAGAGCCCACTGAAATGTTTAAACGACATGTATCGCAATACATGATACACACCAAAATAATGCCAAGATATTGACTTTGTCCATTAGTGCCCCCTTGGGTGCCTCACACCACTGCTACCTGACCACCGCCACGACCACCACCATCCTTACCTTCTGAGACCCAGACGTGGTTCTCTTGATGGAGGCCCTTCTGAAGGATCCAGCACTGCTCCCCCTCTTCTCCATGATGACTGGTCCTGCTGCCACCTCTCCTACAGAGCTTCCTCCAGACCGTCACCCACTGACAGCCCCATGACTGTGCTAACGTCAAGACCAACACAGAACTCTGACCTGAGTAGAACTGACGGAATCAACCTCTCAGAGAAATTTGACTTCCAGTTCTGTTCTAGAACTTCCCGGGTCTCCTCCTGTGATCTGTTTCCTCCTGTGATCTGTCTCCTCCTCTGATCTGTCTCTTCCTCTGATCTGTCTTCTCTGTGATCGGTCTTCTCTGTGATCTGTCTCCTCTGTGATCTGTTTCCTTTTGTGATCTGTCTTCTCCTCTGATCTGTCTCCTCTGTGATCGGTTTTCTTTGTGATCTGTCTCCTATGTGATCTGTCTTCTCTGTGATCTGTCTTCTCCTCTGATCTGTCTCCTCTGTGATCTGTCTCCTCTGTGATCTGTCTTCTCCTCTGATCTGTCTCCTCTGTGATCTGTCTTCTCTGTGATCTGTCTCCTCTGTGATCTGTCTTCTCTGTGATCTGTCTTCTCCTGTGATCTGTCTTCTCTGTGATCTGTCTTCTCTGTGATCTTTCGACTCCTGTGATCTGTCTTCTCTGTGATCTGTCTTCTCTGTCTCCTCTGTGATCTGTTTCCTTTTGTGATCTGTCTTCTCCTCTGATCTGTCTCCTCCTCTGATCTGTCTCCTCTGTGATCTGTCCCCTATGTGATCTGTCTTCTCTGTGATCTGTCTTCTCTGTGATCTGTCTCCTCTGTCTCCTCTGTGATCTGTCTCCTCCTGTGATCTGTCTCCTCCTGTGATCAGACTCCTCTATGATTTCTCTTCTCTTGTGCTGTTGTACAGAAAGGAGGGATCTACTGAAGTAGAGATGACAGCTTAACTACACTACCACACTACGTTGACACATAGACCCCCCCCCCCCCCTTCCTCTCCTCTCCCTCTCTCTCTCTTCCTCTCTATAATCAGGCTTAATGGACCACAGCTACCGGGGCAGAGCAGAACAGACCGTCCAATGCAGCAGCTCTTTAATGGAAAGATATTTAATAAATGGCGATTTTGGGACGTAAAAATCTACTTTAGGACAACTACTCAGAAATCCCCCCCCCCCCCCCCCCCCCCATAAAGGCTTTAGTTTAAAGCCTGCTGCTGAATGAGTACATATGGAGAAAGAGGACAGGAGAGGAATGGTTTTGAGGGGAAGTATTATGATAAAAAAAGCTATGCAGATGTTTTAAGACGATTTTATGTTTTTTTTTTTTAAAGGTAAAAAGAAAAACTGTTTTAAAGGACATAGAAGGATATAGAAGACTGGCAGACAGGCACATGTCCCATTACTGAACAGGATCGATTCAACTCTTTCACAGCTACACAGTAAAACTTTCCCCCTGTAAATTTACAGCCTTATCCTGGCATCAGAGTTTCCAGGTTAATAATACTGTATTCTTGATTTACAGCAGGGTTGCTGTATTTTTATTTTTTTTACAGTAAGATAGAACAACTCTATCAAAGCTACACAGTAAAACTTTCCCCCTGTAAATGTACAGCATTATACATACTGGCATCAGAGTTGCCAGGTTAATACTGTATTCTTGATTTACAGCAGGGATGCTGTATTTTATTTTTTTTACAGTAAGATAAAACAGTGCTGTATTATATAATTACCGTAATTTGCTGCCAACTCTGCTGCCAGTATAATGCTGAATATTGACAGTACAGCATGTTACCGTCATCAGTTTTACAGTATCGCTAGTCTTACTGTAATCTTTTTTACAATAATTGTAAAGAATTAATGAATGAATGGATGAATGGATGTATTAAATTCACTGAGGGGAGGGGTGGTTGTATTTGACACTATTTTACTTATTACAGTTTCCTTTAAAAAAAAGGTAGGGGCGTGGATCAGAAAACCAGTCAGTATCTGTTGTGACCTCCATTTGCCTCATGCAGCGTGACACATCACCTTCACATAGAGTTGATCAGGCTGTTAATTGTGGCCTGTTGGAATGTTGTCCCACTCCTCTTCAATGGCTGTGTGAAGTTGCTGGATATTGGCGGGAACTGGAACACTCTGTTGTACACTTCGATCGAGAGCATCCCAAACATGCTCAGTGGGTAACATGTCTGTAGTATACATTGTCCAACAGCCCTGGGGGACATTCCTGCAGTCAACATGCCAGCTATCTAAACTTGTAGTGAACATTGTCCAACAGCTCTGGTGGACATTCCTGCAGTCAACATGCAAGATATCTAAACTTGTAGTGAACATTGTCCAACAGCCCTGGGGGACATTCCTGCAGTCAACATGCCAACTGCACAGCTCGACACATCTGTGGCCTTGTGTTGTGTGACAAAAACTGCACATTATAGAGTGGCCTTTTATTGTTCCCAGCACAAGGTGCACCTGTGTAATGATCATGCTGTTTAATCAGTTTCTTGATATGCCACACCTGTCAGGTGGATGGATTATCTTGGCAACGGAGAAATGGTCACTAACAGGGATGTAAACAAATTTGTGCACAAAATTTGAGAGAAATAAGCTTTTTGTGCGAATGGAACATTTCTGGGATCTTTCGTTTCAGCTCATGAAACCAACACTTTACATGTTGCATTTATATTTTTGTTCAGTGTACTGTATACACCAAATATGTATGAATAATTTGTAGAAACCTTAACACAAGGCTTCCAAACTGGCAGTGACTACAGGGCAAAACACACCAAGGACAAGGCTGTGGGTAACTGGTGAAAGGAGTCAGGTGCAGGAGAGCTGAGATGCGTGGACAAGGTATTTAATACAAGATAACACCAGTATGAACACAATGCTACGGGGCTGAGAGTGGTAGAGAGTGGTACAACTCATTTATTTTACTGTTCTTGTCACAAATGTTAACGTTTCTGATCCCAAGGTATTATATTTCAGCCTGCACACACCACCTGAAAAGTGTTGGTCAACTGAAAACCCACCTGATAGGTGATAGCCAACTGAAAACCCACCTGATAGGTGTTAGCCAACTGAAAACCCACCTGATAGGTGTTGGCCAACTGAAAACCCACCTGATAGGTGTTGGTCAACTGAAAACCCACCTGATAGGTGTTAGCCAACTGAAAACCCACCTGATAGGTGTTAGCCAACTGAAAACCCACCTGATAGGTGTTAGCCAACTGAAAACCCACCTGATAGGTGTTGGCCAACTGAAAACCCACCTGATAGGTGTTAGCCAACTGAAAACCCACCTGATAGGTGTTGGCCAACTGAAAACCCACCTGATAGGTGTTAGCCAACTGAAAACTCAACCGAGGCAACCCAGGTAGTAAACCTACTGGAGGGCCAGTGAGGTCTGTTTCTGGGGGACAGTGAGGTCTGTTTCTGGGGGCCAGTGAGTTCTGTTTCTGGGGGCCAGTGAGGTCTGTTTCTGGGGTCCAGTGAGGTCTGTTTCTGGGGACCAGTGAGGTCTGTTTCTGATGTGCCAGTGAGGTCTGTTTCTGGGGGCCAGTGAGGTCTGTTTCTGGGGACCAGTGAGGTCTGTTTCTGGGGGCCAGTGAGGTCTGTTTCTGGGGACCAGTGAGGTCTGTTTCTGGGGACCAGTGAGGTCTGTTTCTGGGGACCAGTGAGGTCTGTTTCTGGGGACCAGTGAGGTCTGTTTCTGGGGGCCAGTGAGGTCTGTTTCTGGGGACCAGTGAGGTCTGTTTCTGGGGGCCAGTGAGGTCTGTTTCTGGGAGCCAGTGAGGTCTGTTTCTGTAAATTCAACCAAGTCAACCCAGATGGTAAAGTTACTGGAGGACCAGTGTTAACAGCCACATTGAGTGGAGATTTTGAAGAGTGTTCATTCACGGGTAGATAATTAGAGCTCCTTGAGCCGCCAACCTTTGTAATCTTGGACGCCCAGCGCATGTGTCCCCAAGAGATTACAACCTTGTGACGGTTATTACTGAATCGGATGCAGGTGAGAAGAAACTAAAAAACTGAAGTGGAAACTAGTCCGTTTGTAACAAGCATTTGCTGTTACTCCTCTATATGTTGTTATTACAATGTAGCTATGAGTTATTACAATTAACTAGAATACTTGTTAAGGTGTAGTAAGGACCCTTAAAAAAGGATGTGTTATGTATGTTAGAGTCATTTTTACAGGGGTTAAACAGTATTTTACAGCATTTTGCCTGTAATTCAATGCATTCTCCAGCATTAATTCATTAAAACACATTTAAGGTATTTGACTGTGCATTTTTACAGTGTTACACAGTTGAAACGACAGAACAGTCTTACAGTGTTTGGTTTTCTTACATGAATATAAACTTTACTATATCATAAAGTGCAAGTTATGTAGATTCCAAATGAATGACTTGAACCGTGTAGCTCAGTGGTGGCCTGTTATAGAGCGTAAATGTAGACGTTATATGATTGAAATTAAACGAGCATCACATCACATTACTTCATCACTGCAGGGTAAAATCAAGCTAAAACCTGGAGAATATTGGAAATTTTTAATGAAGAGATGAAAACATGTCCACTCTAAATGCTTCCATCTAATCTATTATGTCCCTGATTCTATCTGCACAATCTGTACATTACTGGATGTTCTGATTCTATCTACACCATCTTTACATTACTGGATGTTCTGATTCTATCTGCACCATCTTTACATTACTGGATGTTCTGATTCTATCTACACCATCTTTACATTACTGGATGTTCTGATTCTATCTGCACCATCTTTACATTACTGGATGGTTCTGATTCTATCTGCACCATCTTTACATTACTGGACGGTTCTGATTCTTTCTGGTTCTGATTCTATCTACACCATCTTTACATTACTGGATGTTCTGATTCTATCTACACATCTTTACATTACTGGATGTTCTGATTCTATCTACACCATCTTTACATTACTGGATGTTCTGATTCTATCTACACCATCTTTACATTACTGGATGTTCTGATTCTATCTACACCATCTTTACATTACTGGATGTTCTGATTCTATCTACACCATCTTTACATTACTGGATGGTTCTGATTCTATCTACACCATCTTTACATTACTGGATGTTCTGATTCTATCTACACCATCTTTACATTACTGAACTGTTCTGATTCTATCTACACCATCTTTACATTACTGGACGGTTCTGATTCTATCTACACCATCTTTACATTACTGGATGTTCTGATTCTATCTGCACCATCTTTACATTACTGGATGTTCTGATTCTATCTACACCATCTTTACATTACTGGATGTTCTGATTCTATCTACACCATCTTTACATTACTGGATGTTCTGATTCTATCTGCACCATCTTTACATTAATGGATGTTCTGATTCTATCTACACCATCTTTACATTACTGGATGTTCTGATTCTATCTGCACCATCTTTACATTACTGGATGTTCTGATTCTATCTACACCATCTTTACATTACTGGATGTTCTGATTCTATCTACACCATCTTTACATTACTGGACGGTTCTGATTCTATCTACACCATCTTTACATTACTGGATGTTCTGATTCTATCTACACCATCTTTACATTACTGGATGTTCTGATTCTATCTACACCATCTTTACATTACTGGACGGTTCTGATTCTATCTACACCATCTTTACATTACTGGATGTTCTGATTCTATCTACACCATCTTTACATTACTGGATGTTCTGATTCTATCTACACCATCTTTACATTACTGAACTGTTCTGATTCTATCTACACCATCTTTACATTACTGGATGTTCTGATTCTATCTACACCATCTTTACATTACTGGACGGTTCTGATTCTATCTACACCATCTTTACATTACTGGATGTTCTGATTCTATCTACACCATCTTTACATTACTGGACGGTTCTGATTCTATCTACACCATCTTTACATTACTGGACGGTTCTGATTCTATCTACACCATCTTTACATTACTGGATGTTCTGATTCTATCTACACCATCTTTACATTACTGGATGTTCTGATTCTATCTACACCATCTTTACATTACTGGATGTTCTGATTCTATCTACACCATCTTTACATTACTGGATGTTCTGATTCTATCTACACCATCTTTACATTACTGGATGTTCTGATTCTATCTACACCATCTTTACATTACTGGATGTTCTGATTCTATCTACACATCTTTACATTACTGGACGGTTCTGATTCTATCTACACCATCTTTACATTACTGAATGTTCTGATTCTATCTACACCATCTTTACATTACTGGATGTTCTGATTCTATCTACACCATCTTTACATTACTGGATGTTCTGATTCTATCTACACCATCTTTACATTACTGGATGTTCTGATTCTATCTACACCATCTTTACATTACTGGATGTTCTGATTCTATCTACACCATCTTTACATTACTGGATGTTCTGATTCTATCTGCACCATCTTTACATTACTGGATGTTCTGATTCTATCTACACCATCTTTACATTACTGGATGTTCTGATTCTATCTGCACCATCTTTACATTACTGGATGTTCTGATTCTATCTACACCATCTTTACATTACTGGATGTTCTGATTCTATCTGCACCATCTTTACATTACTGGATGTTCTGATTCTATCTGCACCATCTTTACATTACTGGATGTTCTGATTCTATCTACACCATCTTTACATTACTGGATGTTCTGATTCTATCTACACCATCTTTACATTACTGGATGTTCTGATTCTATCTACACCATCTTTACATTACTGGATGTTCTGATTCTATCTACACCATCTTTACATTACTGGACGGTTCTGATTCTATCTACACCATCTTTACATTACTGGATGTTCTGATTCTATCTGCACCATCTTTACATTACTGGACGGTTCTGATTCTATCTACACCATCTTTACATTACTGGATGTTCTGATTCTATCTACACCATCTTTACATTACTGAACTGTTCTGATTCTATCTGCACCATCTTTACATTACTGGACGGTTCTGATTCTATCTACACCATCTTTACATTACTGGATGTTCTGATTCTATCTACACCATCTTTACATTACTGAACTGTTCTGATTCTATCTGCACCATCTTTACATTACTGGACGGTTCTGATTCTATCTACACCATCTTTACATTACTGAACTGTTCTGATTCTATCTGCACCATCTTTACATTACTGGACGGTTCTGATTCTATCTACACCATCTTTACATTACTGGATGTTCTGATTCTATCTACACCATCTTTACATTACTGGATGTTCTGATTCTATCTACACCATCTTTACATTACTGGATGTTCTGATTCTATCTACACCATCTTTACATTACTGGATGTTCTGATTCTATCTACACCATCTTTACATTACTGGACGGTTCTGATTCTATCTGCACCATCTTTACATTACTGGATGTTCTGATTCTATCTACACCATCTTTACATTACTGGATGTTCTGATTCTATCTACACCATCTTTACATTACTGGACGGTTCTGATTCTATCTACACCATCTTTACATTACTGGATGTTCTGATTCTATCTACACCATCTTTACATTACTGGATGTTCTGATTCTATCTACACCATCTTTACATTACTGGATGTTCTGATTCTATCTACACCATCTTTACATTACTGGATGTTCTGATTCTATCTGCAACATCTTTACATTACTGGATGTTCTGATTCTATCTACACCATCTTTACATTACTGGATGTTCTGATTCTATCTGCAACATCTTTACATTACTGGATGTTCTGATTCTATCTACACCATCTTTACATTACTGGATGTTCTGATTCTATCTACACCATCTTTACATTACTGGACGGTTCTGATTCTATCTACACCATCTTTACATTACTGGATGTTCTGATTCTATCTACACCATCTTCACATTACTGGATGTTCTGATTCTTTCTGGTTCTGATTCTATCTACACCATCTTTACATTACTGGATGTTCTGATTCTATCTACACCATCTTTACGTTACTGAACTGTTCTGATTCTATCTACACCATCTTTACATTACCAGATGTTTTTTCTCTCTCTGAGCTACTTGATGCACATTGAGCTTGAGTTGATTAAATAGATTTGTTTCTATTTCAGGTGTTCTAGGGGTTAGAGTTCAAACCAAACTGAAATATCTCCAGATATAATTGAATCATGGAACTGGATTATATTTGAAGGTTAACACCAATGACACTGTCTAGTTGAAGAGTCTCATTCCAAAACGCTATATATCCGTATTCAGAAATGTTGGTAAATGAGATTTGATTATTTATAGAAATACTGGAAGAGATTGATGTGTTTGTTTTCACTATTTAATCATGGCGCGGGGTTTGTTCAATGGCAGATATATATTTATTTATTTAAAATCTATGACTTCATGGTTTCATTTCAGAGGGACAAATAGTAATGTTTTTTTAGCAAAATACTGTATACTTATCCGCCTCACTCTCAGAGAAATAAGTACTACTGCTAAGTTTTACACAGTCAAATGTAACAAATCATTTTTTTTAATTATATAAAAAATACATATTTTTATTTATTCAATAGAGTAATATGTGATATGTATGTAAAACATGTAGTTGTTTTAATTCAGAGTAACTTACAGTAAGTGAACAGTAAGGGCATTCATCTTAAGATAGATACGAACAGTCCATTGCAGCTAAACATTGGATACATAGCGCTCTGTAAAAAATACACTAAAATATATTAATGACATGTCTGAGAACTGTAATATTACACACACACATGAAGGCACCCCATAAACAATCATTTCTGGTTTTTAAAAAAAATAATTAAATGTAAAAAAAAAAAAAAAAAATGGTGGTTACAGCATTTTGAAAATAAACTTTTTCCTTGGTACATTGGTGGCATCGTCTTATACAACAGGTCGATTAAATGTTAAACACAATCACACGTTTTAATACTCACTGCTCGTTTATACTGTGCATTTCATCAGACGGAATATTACCACAATTAAACACACAGAAGAACGAAGCTCACAATAAAACACATTGTGAAAAGAAATCTTCAGTCATGCATTCTATGATATGGAAGTGTGAATCAGTACAAACAAGTAAGACAGGAATATGCCTCATCAAGGCACTGAGTCATTTAATCTTAATCTTCTTTATGTTCACAAACAGTTTTAGACAACAGAGAACATTTTAAAACGGTGCCGTTATATCTGGAAGGAAGTGTCACAGAGAGACGTTAGTCAAACAGTCATGAAGAAGACTTGACAAAAGGACAGTTAGTATATTTCACAAAAATCACGAGACTGAACAAAACGCATGTTTTCTACCGAGACCATATAAAGCAGCTAGCTAGCAGCGCCATCTGCTGGCCATAGTGGTCAATACATCCAACTGTTGACATCCCATCTCTTTCCGTATTTTCAGTAGTACATATTGTCAGCCACTAGAGGACGCTACTGTTTAGCTGAGCCCATCCACAGTTCCAGACAGCCCACACAGACATAAATAGATGGCCATTTCTGAGTACTCATGGTGCAGTCTCTTCCCTGTATCTCTCTGAGTACTGCGGTATCTTCCCTGTATCTCTCTGAGTACTACGGTCTCTTCCCTGTATCTCTCTGAGTACTGCAGTCTCTTCACTGTATCTCTCTGAGTACTGCAGTATCTTCCCTGTATCTCTCTGAGTACTGCAGTATCTTCCCTGTATCTCTCTGAGTACTGCAGTATCTTCCCTGTATCTCTCTGAGTACTGCAGTATCTTCCCTGTATCTCTCTGAGTACTGCAGTATCTTCCCTGTATCTCTCTGAGTAGTGCAGTATCTTCCCTGTATCTCTCTGAGTACAGCAGTCTCTTCCCTGTATCTCTCTGAGTACTGCAGTATCTTCCCTATATCTCTCTGAGTACTGCAGTCTCTTCCCTACATCTCTCTGAGTACTGCAGTATCTTCCCTGTATCTCTCTGAGTACTGCAGTATCTTCCCTGTATCTCTCTGAGTACTGCAGTATCTTCACTGTATCTCTCTGAGTACTGCAGTCTCTTCCCTGTATCTCTCTGAGTACTGCAGTCTCTTCCCTGTATCTCTCTGAGAACTGCAGTATCTTCCCTGTATCTCTCTGAGTACAGCAGTCTTTCCCCACCCACTGGGGAGCCAGGCCAAGACAATCAGAATTAGTTTTTCCCCACCCTTCAGACGATTCCGCAGGTGAAGAAGCCGGATGTGGAGGTTGGCATGGTTACACGTGGTCTGTGGTTGTGAGGCCGGCTGGAAGTACTGCCAAATTCTCTAAAACAACGTTAGTGGCGGCTTATGGTAGAGATCTAAACACAAGTTCTCTGGCAAAAGCTCTGGTGGACATTCCTGCAGTCAGCATGCCAATTGCATGTTCCATCAAAACTTGAGACATCTGTGGCATTGTGTTGCGTGACAAAACTGCACATTTTTAGAGAGGCCTTTTATTGTCCCCCAGCACAAGGTGCACCTGTGTAACGACCATGCTGTTCAATCAGCTTCTTGATATGCCACACCTGTCAGGTGGATGGATTATCTTGGCAAAGGAGAAATGCTCAGAAAGAGGAAACACATTTGTTCACAACATTTGAGAGAAATAAGCTTTTGGAACATTTCTGGGATATTTTATTTCAGCTCATGGAACATGGGCATACACTCTTTACATGTTGTGTGTTTATAGTTTTGTTGAGTGTACATAGGGAATAGGGTGTCATTTGGGACGTACACTTTGTACACTCATAATGTAGTCCCTCTCCTTGCGTCTCCAAGACTCTGGGGGTGAAGAACTTCACCTGATGCTGCTAGCTTTACAATGTGACTACTTTACCTGGTGCTGCTAGCTTTACAATGTGGCTACTTTACCTGGTGCTGCTAGCTTTACAATGTGGCTACTTTACCTGGTGCTGCTAGCTTTACAATGTGGCTACTTTACCTGGTGCTGCTAGCTTTACAATGTGGCTACTTTACCTGGTGCTGCTAGCTTTACAATGTGGCTACTTTACCTGATGCTGCTAGCTTTACAATGTGACTACTTTACCTGGTGCTGCTAGCTTTACAATGTGACTACTTTACCTGGTGCTGCTAGCTTTACAATGTGGCTACTTTACCTGGTGCTGCTAGCTTTTCAATGTGGCTACTTTACCTGGTACTGCTAGCTTTACAATGTGGCTACTTTACCTGGTGCTGCTAGCTTTACAATGTGGCTACTTTACCTGGTACTGCTAGCTTTACGTGACTACTTTACCTGGTGCTGCTAGCTTTACAATGTGGCTACTTTACCTGGTGCTGCTAGCTTTACAATGTGGCTACTTTACCTGGTGCTGCTAGCTTTACAATGTGGCTACTTTACCTGGTGCTGCTAGCTTTACGATGTGGCTACTTTACCTGGTACTGCTAGCTTTACGTGACTACTTTACCTGGTGCTGCTAGCTTTACAATGTGGCTACTTTACCTGGTGCTGCTAGCTTTACAATGTGGCTACTTTACCTGGTGCTGCAAGCTTTACAATGTGGCTACTTTACCTGGTGCTGCTAGCTTTACAATGTGGCTACTTTACCTGGTGCTGCTAGCTTTACAATGTGACTACTTTACCTGGTGCTGCTAGCTTTACAATGTGGCTACTTTATCTGGTGCTGCTAGCTTTACAATGTGGCTACTTTACCTGGTGCTGCTAGCTTTACAATGTGGCTACTTTACCTGGTGCTGCTAGCTTTACAATGTGGCTACTTTACCTGGTGCTGCTAGCTTTACAATGTGGCTACTTTACCTGGTGCTGCTAGCTTTACAATGTGACTACTTCACCTGGTGCTGCTAGCTTTACAATGTGACTACTTCACCTGGTGCTGCTAGCTTTACAATGTGACTACTTTACCTGTTGCTGCTAGCTTTACAATGTGACTACTTTACCTGGTGCTGCTAGCTTTACAATGTGACTACTTTACCTGGTGCTGCTAGCTTTACAATGTGGCTACTTTACCTGGTGCTGCTAGCTTTACAATGTGGCTACTTTACCTGGTGCTGCTAGCTTTACAATGTGGCTACTTTACCTGATGCTGCTAGCTTTACAATGTGGCTACTTTACCTGGTGCTGCTAGCTTTACAATGTGGCTACTTTACCTGATGCTGCTAGCTTTACAATGTGGCTACTTCACCTGGTGCTGCTAGCTTTACAATGTGGCTACTTTACCTGGTGCTGCTAGCTTTACAATGTGGCTACCTCACCTGGTGCTGCTAGCTTTACAATGTGGCTACTTTACCTGGTGCTGCTAGCTTTACAATGTGGCTACTTTACCTGATGCTGCTAGCTTTACAATGTGGCTACTTTACCTGGTGCTGCTAGCTTTACAATGTGACTACTTTACCTGATGCTGCTAGCTTTACATTGTGGCTACTTTACCTGGTGCTGCTAGCTTTACAATGTGGCTACTTTACCTGGTGCTGCTAGCTTTACAATGTGACTACTTTACCTGGTGCTGCTAGCTTTATAATGTGTCTACTTTACCTGGTGCTGCTAGCTTTACAATGTGGCTACTTTACCTGGTGCTGCTAGCTTTACAATGTGGCTACTTTACCTGGTGCTGCTAGCTTTACAATGTGGCTACTTTACCTGGTGCTGCTAGCTTTACAATGTGGCTACTTTACCTGGTGCTCCTAGCTTTACAATGTGGCTACTTTACCTGGTGTTGCTAGCTTTACAATGTGGCTACTTTACCTGGTGCTGCTAGCTTTACAATGTGGCAACCTCACCTGATGCTGCTAGCTTTACAATGTGGCTACTTTACCTGGTGCTGCTAGCTTTACAATGTGGCTACTTTACCTGGTGCTGCTAGCTTTACAATGTGGCTACTTTACCTGGTGCTGCTAGCTTTACAATGTGGCTACTTTACTTGATGCTGCTAGCTTTACAATATGGCTACTTTACCTGGTGCTGCTAGCTTTACAATGTGGCTACTTCGCCTGGTGCTGCTAGCTTTACAATGTGGCTACTTCACCTGGTGCTGCTAGCTTTACAATGTGGCTACCTCACCTGTTGTGGAAAACACATTAAAGCAACACCCTGTACACCGAGATGCAGCTCCTAGCTCGGTCCCGGGTATCTTTGTACTGTTTTGCCAACTCCTATGGTTGTTGACATGTAGATAATGGTAAAACAACACAAAGAGATCTGGGACCAGGCTAGTAACACATTGAACACTGAGATACGTGTACCTATGGGGTTTAGCTGTCTCAAGTTGTGTTCACTCCATCTGAAAATATAGCGGGGGAACATTACCAAACGGTATGAATCATTCTGACATCCATTAGTGTGATTTTTAACCTGTAGGAAAACAGATATTAGGATGTTTAATATGTGGTTGTGTTGTGTAGTGGCCATGGGCTCTTTCCTCTGCAGTCATTTCAGAATGGGTCTTTGGCATTGTGCCCATATTTTTGTTTGGGACGAAAGGTGTGTGTGTGTGTGTGTGTGTGTGTCTGTGTGTGTCTGTGTGTGTCTGTGTGTGTCTGTGAGGGAGACAGGAGACAAACAGTAGGCCTATAAAGGAGGGGCAGGTTCCGGCTGCTCCCAGTTCCTCTCAGTCTGTCTGATTAGGGGACATGTTGGGGCATGTATGGATGAAAAGGGAGGCTCTGATCTAGCTACCCCACCATGCCAGGAGAGAAAGGAAGGGAGAGAGAAAGAAAGAAAGAGAGAGGGAGAAAGAGAGAGAGAGAGAGAGAGATAGGGGGTAGAGAGAGAGATGGAGAGAGAGGGAGAGAGAGGGAGAGAGAGAGAGAGAGAGAGAGAGAGAGACAGAGAGATGGAGAGAAAGAGAGACAGAGAGAGAGAGAGAGAGAGAGAGGTTTGTAAATAAAGCCCTTAAATTGCAAATTGAAATTGAGAGACAGAGAGATGGAGAGAAAGAGAGAGAGACAGAGAGAGAGAAAGTAATTGAAAGAGAGAGAGAGAGAGAGAGAGAGAAAGTGATTGAAAGAGAGAGAGCGAGAGAGAGAAAGTGATTGAAAGAGAGAGAGCGAGAGAGAGAAAGTGATTAAAAGAGAGAGAGAGAAAGAGAGAGAGAGAGAGAGAGAGAGAAAGGAATTTCCTCCTCTGGTCTACTCCAACACCCCGGAGAGAGGCTAGGACAGAGATGACGGAGTACCCTTAACTGAGGGCCTCAGGTTCACTGAGTAAACAGATAGAGAGATAGACACAGTGAACAAAAAGACATTGAGACACTTTTCTGGAGAGTTGAGTTGTGGGCCTCTAAACTGTCAGTGAACTATGCAGCGACTGTAAATCACTCCGGTTCAGGACACATTTAAATGACTCTATAGTAAAAGTGGGTATGTGTTGCCACTGGAGTAGCTACAGTGTAAAGAAGGTTACATCCCAACTGGCACTATATTCCCTATGTAGTAGTGCATTGTTTTAGACCAGGGCTGTAGTGCACTGTTTAAGACCAGGGCTGTAGTGCACTGTTTTAGACCAGGGCTGTAGTGCACTGTTTTAGACCAGGGCTGTAGTGCACTGTTTTAGACCAGGGCTGTAGTGCACTGTTTTAGACCAGGGCTGTAGTGCACTGTTTTAGACCAGGGCTGTAGTGCACGACGTAGACAATAGGGTTCCATTTTGGACGTAACCTAAAAGTTGAGCTCATAAGTTTCCTCTGGGAGTGAGTTGTGTACGGGTGAGTGTTTTTTCTCACTGACATTCAGTACAATACGTCACAACCACATGTTTCTGTGTATGATCTTTTTACCAGCTGGTAAGACCGGAATGCAGTTTGATTGAATGCATGTTATTGGTCAATATGTCATACTTGAGTAAAACTACAGATACTTTAATAGAAAATGTCTGAAGTAAAAGTGAAAGTCACTCGGTAAAATACTACTTGAGTAAAAGTCTAAAAGTATTTGCTTTTAAATATACTTAAATATCAAAAAGTAAATGTAATTGCTAAGTTATACTTAAAAGTATCAAAAGTAAAAGTATAAATAATTTAAAATGTCTTATATTAAGCAAACCAGACAGCCTAATTTTCTTGTTTTTTAATTACAGATAGCCAGGGGCACACTACAACACTAAAAACGAAGCATGTGCTTAGTGAATCTGCCAGATCAGAGGCAGTAGGGATGACCAGGGATGTTCTCTGTTTAGTGAGTCCTCCAGATCAGAGGCAGTAGAGATGACCAGGGATGTTCTCTGTTTAGTGAGTCCTCCAGATCAGAGGCAGTAGTGATGACCAGGGATGTTCTCTGTTTAGTGAGTCCTCCAGATCAGAGGCTAGTAGGGATGACCAGGGATGTTCTCTGTTTAGTGAGTCCTCCAGATCAGAGGCAGTAGGGATGATCAGGGATGTTCTCTGTTTAGTGAGTCCTCCAGATCAGAGGCAGTAGAGATGACCAGGGATGTTCTCTGTTTAGTGAGTCCTCCAGATCAGAGGCAGTAGAGATGACCAGGGATGTTCTCTGTTTAGTGAGTCCTCCAGATCAGAGACAGTAGGGATGACCAGGGATGTTCTCTGTTTAGTGAGTCCTCCAGATCAGAGGCAGTAGGGATGGACCAGGGATGTTCTCTGTTTGGTGAGTCCTCCAGAACAGAGGCTAGTAGGGATGATCAGGGATGTTCTCTGTTTAGTGAGTCCTCCAGATCAGAGACAGTAGGGATGACCAGGGATGTTCTCTGTTTAGTGAGTCCTCCAGATCAGAGGCAGTAGAGATGACCAGGGATGTTCTCTGTTTAGTGAGTCCTCCAGATCAGAGGCAGTAGGGATGGACCAGGGATGTTCTCTGTTTAGTGAGTCCTCCAGATCAGAGGCTAGTAGGGATGATCAGGGATGTTCTCTGTTTAGTGAGTCCTCCAGATCAGAGACAGTAGGGATGACCAGGGATGTTCTCTGTTTAGTGAGTCCTCCAGATCAGAGGCAGTAGGGATGGACCAGGGATGTTCTCTGTTTGGTGAGTCCTCCAGAACAGAGGCTAGTAGGGATGATCAGGGATGTTCTCTGTTTAGTGAGTCCTCCAGATCAGAGGCAGTAGGGATGACCAGGGATGTTCTCTGTTTAGTGAGTCCTCCAGATCAGAGGCAGTAGGGATGACCAGGGATGTTCTCTGTTTAGTGAGTCCTCCAGATCAGAGGCTATTAGGGATGACCAGGGATGTTCTCTGTTTAGTGAGTCCTCCAGATCAGAGACAGTAGGGATGACCAGGGATGTTCTCTGTTTAGTGAGTCCTCCAGATCAGAGGCAGTAGGGATGACCAGGGATGTTCTCTGTTTAGTGAGTCCTCCAGATCAGAGGCTAGTAGGGATGACCAGGGATGTTCTCTGTTTAGTGAGTCCTCCAGATCAGAGGCTAGTAGGGATGACCAGGGATGTTCTCTTGATAAGTGTGTGAATTTGACCATTTTACTGTCCTGCTAAGCATTCAAAATGTAACAAGTACTTTTGGGTGTCAGGGAAAATAAAAAGTACATACTTTTCTTTAGGAATGTAGTGATGTTAAAGTAAAATACTCCACAAAAAGTACTTAAGTAGTACTTTCGAGTATTTTCTACTTTACACCACTGATGCAAACATGATTAAAGTGCCCAGTGTTTAGTGACAATGTACATAGCGCAGCGGTCTCTAAGGTGCAGGGCAGGGTACTGGGTGGAGGCCGGCTAGTGACACTGACTAAGGTGCAGGGCAGGGTACTGGGTGGAGGCCGGCTTGTGACACTGACTAAGGTTCAGCTCAGGGTACTGGGTGGAGGCCGGCTAGTGACACTGACTAAGGTTCAGCTCAGGGTACTGGGTGGAGGTCGGCTAGTGACACTGACTAAGGTGCAAGGCAGGGTACTGGGTGGAGGCCGGCTAGTGACACTGACTAAGGTTCAAGGCAGGGTACTGGGTGGAGGCCGGCTAGTGACACTGACTAAGGTTCAAGGCAGGGTACTGGGTGGAGGCCGGCTAGTGACACTGACTAAGGTTCAGCTCAGGGTACTGGGTGGAGGTCGGCTTGTGACACTGACTAAGGTGCAAGGCAGGGTACTGGGTGGAGGCCGGCTTGTGACACTGACTAAGGTTCAGCTCAGGGTACTGGGTGGAGGCCGGCTTGTGACACTGACTAAGGTTCAGCTCAGGGTACTGAGTGGAGGCCGGCTTGTGACACTGACTAAGGTTCAGCTCAGGGTACTGGGTGGAGGCCGGCTTGTGACACTGACTAAGGTTCAAGGCAGGGTACTGGGTGGAGGCCGGCTTGTGACACTGAATAAGGTTCAGGGCAGGGTACTGGGTGGAGGCCGGCTTGTGACACTGACTAAGGTTCAGCTCAGGGTACTGGGTGGAGGCCGGCTTGTGACACTGACTAAGGTTCAGGGCAGGGTACTGTGTGGAGGCCGGCTTGTGACACTGACTAAGGTTCAGGGCAGGGTACTGGGTGGAGGCCGGCTTGTGACACTGACTAAGGTGCAAGGCAGGGTACTGGGTGGAGGCCGGCTTGTGACACTGACTAAGGTTCAGCTCAGGGTACTGGGTGGAGGTCGGCTAGTGACACTGACTAAGGTGCAAGGCAGGGTACTGGGTGGAGGCTGGCTAGTGACACTGACTAAGGTTCAGGGCAGGGTACTGGGTGGAGGCCGGCTTGTGACACTGACTAAGGTTCAGCTCAGGGTACTGGGTGGAGGCCGGCTTGTGACACTGACTAAGGTGCAAGGCAGGGTACTGGGTGGAGGCTGGCTAGTGACACTGACTAAGGTTCAGGGCAGGGTACTGGGTGGAGGCCGGCTTGTGACACTGACTAAGGTTCAGCTCAGGGTACTGGGTGGAGGTCGGCTAGTGACACTGACTAAGGTGCAAGGCAGGGTACTGGGTGGAGGCTGGCTAGTGACACTGACTAAGGTTCAGCTCAGGGTACTGGGTGGAGGTCGGCTAGTGACACTGACTAAGGTTCAGCTCAGGGTACTGGGTGGAGGTCGGCTAGTGACACTGACTAAGGTGCAAGGCAGGGTACTGGGTGGAGGCTGGCTAGTGACACTGACTAAGGTTCAGGGCAGGGTACTGGGTGGAGGCCGGCTTGTGACACTGACTAAGGTGCAAGGCAGGGTACTGGGTGGAGGCTGGCTAGTGACACTGACTAAGGTTCAGGGCAGGGTACTGGGTGGAGGCCGGCTTGTGACACTGACTAAGGTTCAGCTCAGGGTACTGGGTGGAGGCCGGCTAGTGACACTGACTAAGGTTCAGCTCAGGGTACTGGGTGGAGGCCGGCTTGTGACACTGACTAAGGTTCAGCTCAGGGTACTGGGTGGAGGCCGGCTAGTGACACTGACTAAGGTGCAGGGCAGGGTACTGGGTGGAGGCTGGCTAGTGACACTGACTAAGGTTCAGGGCAGGGTACTGGGTGGAGGCCGGCTTGTGACACTGACTAAGGTTCAGCTCAGGGTACTGGGTGGAGGCCGGCTTGTGACACTGACTAAGGTTCAGCTCAGGGTACTGGGTGGAGGCCGGCTTGTGACACTGACTAAGGTTCAGGGCAGGGTACTGGGTGGAGGCCGGCTTGTGACACTGACTAAGGTTCAGGGCAGGGTACTGGGTGGAGGCCGGCTTGTGACACTGACTAAGGTGCAAGGCAGGGTACTGGGTGGAGGCCGGCTTGTGACACTGAATAAGGTTCAGGGCAGGGTACTGGGTGGAGGCCGGCTTGTGACACTGACTAAGGTTCAGCTCAGGGTACTGGGTGGAGGCCGGCTTGTGACACTGACTAAGGTTCAAGGCAGGGTACTGGGTGGAGGCTGGCTAGTGACACTGACTAAGGTTCAGGGCAGGGTACTGGGTGGAGGCTGGCTTGTGACACTGACTAAGGTTCAGCTCAGGGTACTGGGTGGAGGCCGGCTTGTGACACTGACTAAGGTTCAAGGCAGGGTACTGGGTGGAGGCCGGCTTGTGACACTGACTAAGGTTCAAGGCAGGGTACTGGGTGGAGGCCGGCTTGTGACACTGACTAAGGTTCAAGGCAGGGTACTGGGTGGAGGCCGGCTTGTGACACTGACTAAGGTTCAGCTCAGGGTACTGGGTGGAGGCCGGCTTGTGACACTGACTAAGGTTCAGCTCAGGGTACTGGGTGGAGGTCGGCTAGTGACACTGACTAAGGTGCAGGGCAGGGTACTGGGTGGAGGCCGGCTAGTGATACTGACTAAGGTTCAGGGCAGGGTACTGTGTGGAGGCCGGCTAGTGACACTGACTAAGGTGCAAGGCAGGGTACTGGGTGGAGGCCGGCTAGTGACACTGACTAAGGTTCAGCTCAGGGTACTGGGTGGAGGCCGGCTAGTGACACTGACTAAGGTTCAGCTCAGGGTACTGGGTGGAGGCCGGCTAGTGACACTGACTAAGATTATCTATTATTAGTGGCAGACAGTGTCTCTGTCTGTCGTCATCCCCACAGTGACCGTACGTACATATCCCAACCAGAAGCCATGGATTACAGGCAACATCAGCACTGAGCTAAAGGCTAGAGCTGCCGCTTTCAAGGAGCGGGACACTAATCTGGACACTTATAAGAAATCTCGCTATGACCTCAGACGAACCATCAAACAAGCAAAGCCTCCCAGCTACCTGCCTCCTCCTGTGTATGACCATCTGCCTGCCCGTGGACCCAGCTACCTGCCTCCTCCTGTGTATGACCTTCTGCCTGCCCCTAGACCCAGCTACCTGCCTCCTCCTGTGTATGACCTTCTGCTTGCCCCTGGACCCAGCTACCTGCCTCCTCCTGTGTATGACCTTCTGCCTGCCCCTGGACCCAGCTACCTGCCTCCTCCTGTGTATGACCTTCTGCCTGCCCCTAGACCCAGCTACCTGCTTCCTCCTGCGTATTACCTTCTGCCTGCCCCTGGACCCAGCTACCTGCCTCCTCCTGTGTATGACCTTCTGCCTGCCCCTGGACCCAGCTACCTGCCTCCTCCTGTGGTCCTTTACAATAAACACCAGCTGCGCCCTGCGCTTGAAACCAGCTCTCTGTCTCCCATCGTGTTCATTACAATTGTTGGTTAAGGGCTTGTAAGTAAGCATTTAACTGTAAGGTCTGTTGTATTCAGCACATTTGGCAAATCAAATTTGATTTGAGATACTGTAGGCCAGGGTTTCCTAACAGTTGGTTCTCCCATACAGTGGGGAGAACAAGTATTTGTAAAACTGCCGATTTTGCAGGTTTTCCCACTTACAAAGCATGTAGAGGTCTGTCATTTTTATCATAGGTACACTTCAACTGTGAGAGACGGAATCTAAAACAAAAATCCAGAAAATCACATTGTATGATTTTTTTTTAAAGTAATTAATTAGCATTTTATTACATGACATAAGTATTTGATCACCTACCAACCAGTAAGAATTTGTTGTAATTGTTGGACCTTAAATACTGTAAAAACACCAGCAAATCAGCTTCATGTGATTTATTTTTATTTTTTATGTTCTCTGTTCCAAAGTATTTCCCAACACATAATACAGAGAAGTGATTGTATACAAATGAGAGTATGGTTTGAAATTGTTTTAGCCAAATATATCTGTTTGGGGTTCTTGCGGTCAACTTGCAGTCTACAAATGATTTGTAATTATGTTCCAGCCCCCTGAACATCCACTCAAAAAAAATATCAGTCCGTGGCTGAATCTAGTTGATGATCCCTGGACTAGGCCCTTGATAAGGTCAGAGCCATAGACAGACAGACACCCTCCCTCCCACAGTTACCAGAGCCATAGAGACAGACAGACATCCTCCCACAGTTACCAGAGCCATAGAGACAGACAGACACCCTCCCACAGTTACCAGAGCCATAGAGACAGACAGACACCCTCCCTCCCACAGTTACCAGAGACATAGAGACACAGACACCCTCCCACAGTTACCAGAGCCACAGAGACAGTCTGTCACCCTCCCTCCCACAGTTACCAGAGCCACAGAGACAGACTGTCACCCTCCCTCCCACAGTTACCGATGAGAGACCCTTCATAAGTTCAGAGACAGACAGACAGAGACAGACAGACGGACAGACGGACGGACGGACACACTTTGTCTTCCATGTGAAAGTTATTGCCTGAAGCTAAACCCGTGAGTCAGTTAGCCTGTTAGCCCGTTAGCCAGTTAGCCTGTTAGCCCGTTAGCCAGTTAGCCTGTTAGCCTGTTAACCATTTGGCATGTTGGCCTGTTAACCAGTTGGGCTGTTAGCCAGTTGGCCTGTTAGTCCATTAGACGTTTAAACAGTTAGCCTGTTAGCCTTTTAACCAGTTGGCCTGTTAACCAGTTGGCCTGTTAGTCCATTAGACTGTTAACCAGTTGGCCTGTTAACCAGTTGGCCTGTTAGTCCATTAGACTGTTAACCAGTTAGCCTGTCAGCCTGTTAACCAGTTGGCCTGTTAACCAGTTGGCCTGTTAGTCATTAGACTGTTAACCAGTTGGCCTGTTAGTCCATTAGACTGTTAACCAGTTGGCCTGTTAACCAGTTGGCCTGTTAACCAGTTGGCCTGTTAGTCCATTAGACTGTTAACCAGTTAGCCTGTTAGCCTGTTAACCAGTTGGCCTGTTAGCCAGTTGGCTTGTTAGCCAGTTGGCCTGTTAGCCCATTAGACTGTTAGCCAGTTAGGTTGTTAGCCAGTTAGCATGTTAGCCAGTTGGCCTGTTAACCAGTTGGCATGTTAACCAGTTGGCCTGTTGGCCTGTTGGCCTGTTAGCCCATTAGACTGTTAGCCAGTTAGGCTGTTAGCCAGTTAGCCTGTTAGCCAGCTAGCCTGTTGGCTATAATCCCTAATGCCTGGAGACACTGATAGAGACCATGCATCTGCCATATGTCCCCCAGACACACACACACACAGATTGTCCCACAGATTAGCTCATTAGCCTACTGCTCCGAGATAAAGCTGATCAGTGCAGAGTAGCGCATCAGCAGTATTAGATTTTACAGTAACAGGAGATGAGCATCAGCAGTATTAGATATTACAGTAACAGGAGATGAGCATCAGCAGTATTAGATATTACAGTAACAGGAGATGAGCATCAGCAGTATTAGATATTACAGTAACAGGAGATGAGCATCAGCAGTATTAGATATTACAGTAACAGGAGATGAGCATCAGCAGTATTAGATATTACAGTAACAGGAGATGAGCATCAGCAGTATTAGAATTAGATTTTACAGTAACAGGAGATGAGCATCAGCAGTATTAGATATTACAGTAACAGGAGATGAGCATCAGCAGTATTAGATATTACAGTAACAGGAGATGAGCATCAGCAGCATTAGATATTACAGTAACAGGAGATGAGCATCAGCAGTATTAGATATTACAGTAACAGGAGATGAGCATCAGCAGTATTAGATATTACTGTAACAGGAGATTAACTGCTGCTGTTTCTGATGATGTGTTGTCTCAGCATCTCAGCTTGTCAGCCAATCCTGGGGATATAGGGATGGAGGGGTCATGACCTGGACCTCACCCATCTGGTGTACTGTAAAGCTTGAGTCCCAAAGCATCTTCCAGTCCCCTAGCCTCAAGCCTCTCCCTTAGGCCTAGTCCCCTAGCCTGTAGCTACTCCCTAAACCCTAACTCCCTAGCCTCTAGCTACTCCCTAACCCCTAACCCGCTAGCCTCTAGCTACTCCCTAACCCCTAGCCCCCTAGCCTCTAACTACTCCCTAACCCCTAACCCCCTATCCTCTAGCTACTCCCTAACCCCTAACCCCCTATCCTCTAGCTACTCCCTAACCCCCTACCCTCTAACTACTCCCTAACCCCTAACCCACTAGCCTCTAGCTGCTCCCTATCCCCTAGCCCCCTGATCTATAGCTGCTCCCTAACCCCTAGCGCCTAGATTCTAACTACTCCCTAAGCCCTATCCTGTAATTTGCATGGTGCCTGCTGTCTGGAGCTGATGTGTGAGAGAGACTGTGCCTGGCTTGGCTTGAATAGAACGACTGAACCACCGAGGCTGGTGATTGAAGGATACTGATGTAATCTACTGTATGTCACACTAGAGCTAGAGAGATCATAGAGTACAGTAGGGTATAGGGGGTATCGAGTACAGTAGGGTATAGGGGATATTGAGTACAGTAGGGTATAGGGGGTATAGAGTACAGTAGGGTATAGGGGGTATAGAGTACAATAAGGTATAGGGGGTATAGAGTACAGTAGGGTATAGGGGGTATAGAGTACAGTAGGGTATAGGGGGTATAGAGTACAGTAGGGAATAGGGGGTATAGAGTACAGTAAGGTATTGAGGGTATAGAGTACAGTAGGGTATAGGGGGTATAGAGTACAGTAGGGTATAGAGTACAGTAGGGTATAGGGGGTATAGAGTACAGTAGGGTATAGAGTACAGTAGGGTATAGGGGGTATAGAGTACAGTAGGGTATAGGGGGTATAGAGTACAGTAGGGTATAGAGTACAGTAGGGTATAGGGGGTATAGAGTACAGTAGGGTATAGAGTACAGTAGGGTATAGGGGGTATAGAGTACAGTAGGGTATAGAGTACAGTAGGGTATAGGGGGTATAGAGTACAGTAGGGTATAGGGGGTATAGAGTACAGTAGGGTATAGGGGGTATAGAGTACAGTAGGGTATATGGGGTATAGAGTACAGTAGGGTATAGGGGGTATAGAGTACAGTAGGGTATAGGGGGTATAGAGTACAGTAGGGTATAGGGGGTATAGAGTACAGTAGGGTATAGGGGGTATAGAGTACAGTAGGGTATAGAGTACAGTAGGGTATATGGGGTATAGAGTACAGTAGGGTATAGGGGGTATAGAGTACAGTAGGGTATAGGGGGTATAGAGTACAGTAGGGTATAGGGGGTATAGAGTACAGTAGGGTATAGGGGGTATAGAGTACAGTAGGGTATAGGGGGTATAGAGTACAGTAGGGTATAGAGTACAGTAGGGTATAGGGGGTATAGAGTACAGTAGGGTATAGGGGGTATAGAGTACAGTCAGGTGTTTACGGCTCTACAGTTCATATAGTGTTTAATATAGAACTGTTACACGGTTACTAAATGGAGTCAACAGACACATCGAATAAGTATTTATAATTTTAAATGTTTTAAAACATTTCATATTCCAATGTTGTGGTATTTATGGTGTGGTTCCCACCAGACCAGTGAGACTATAGGCTAAACTACATTATGGAGAAGTTGTGTTCTGGGTGTTTTGGTTGTTCTAGAGGACAGCATGTAAAAGTACAAAACGACTAAACAAAAGAGGTCAGGGTAACTTTAGAGAGCGACGTGTCACCCAGCCCTGCTATCCTGTTTCATCATATTCCTGGAAGCACACAGCCACTCCTTCACGAGGGACAACCCATATCCCCCTGCCTCCCCTCACGCAAATCCCGACCACACATCACTGGGAGTGGGGATAACACCCATCCCCCTGCCTCCCCTCGCGCAAACCCCGACCACACATCACTGGGAGTGGGGATAACACCCATCCCCCTGCCTCCCCTCACTCAACCCCGACCACACATCACTGCAGTGGGGATAACACCCATCCCCGATAGACTATATTCCCCTGGAGCTGAGCCAAATGCTCAGTGCACAGTGAACCCAGACCCGATCCTGTACCATGCATACCCAACCCCCTATCCTGCAACCCCAGCCCTATATCCACCATACACCCAACCCCCTATCCTGCAACCCCAGCCCTATATCCACCATACACCCAACCCCCTATCCTGCAACCCCAGCCCTATATCCACCATACACCCAACTCCCTATCCTGCAACCCCAGCCCTATATCCACCATACACCCAACCCCCTATCCTGCAACCCCAGCCCTATATCCACCATACGCCCAGCCCTTATCCGCTCAGTGGCTACGTGGGACCTACAGTAAGTGAGCCCCATGCAGGGAGAGGGAACTGGGTGAATATGAGCAGTGGTTTTAAAAAACTTAAGTAAAAAATATTTTAAGTAGTTTTTTGAGGTATCTGTACTTTACTATATATAATTTTCGACTACTTTTATTTCACTACATTCCTAAAGAGAAAAAAAATGTACTTTTTTACTTCATACATTTTCCCTGACACCCAAAAGAATGTTTAGCAGGACAGGAAAATGGTCAAATTCACGCAATTATCAAGAGAACATCCCTGGTCATCCCCACTAGCCTCTGATCTGGAGGACTCACTAAACAGAGATCATCCCTGGTCATCCCTACTAGCCTCTGATCTGGAGGACTCACTAAACAGAGATCATCCCTGGTCATCCCTACTGCATCTGATCTGGAGGACTCACTAAACAGAGAACATCCCTGGTCATCCCTACTAGCCTCTGATCTGGAGGACTCACTAAACAGAGAACATCCCTGGTCATCCCTACTAGCCTCTGATCTGGAGGACTCACTAAACAGAGAACATTGCTGGTCATCCCTACTGCCTCTGATCTGGAGGACTCACCTAACAGAGAACATCCCTGGTCATCCCTACTGCATCTGATCTGGAGGACTCACTAAACAGAGAACATCCCTGGTCATCCCTACTAGCCTCTGATCTGGAGGACTCACTAAACAGAGAACATCCCTGGTCATCCCTACTAGCCTCTGATCTGGAGGACTCACTAAACAGAGATCATCCCTGGTCATCCCTACTAGCCTCTGAACTGGAGGACTCACTAAACAGAGAACATCCCTGGTCATCCCTACTAGCCTCTGATCTGGAGGACTCACTAAACAGAGAACATCCCTGGTCATCCCTACTAGCCTCTGATCTGGAGGACTCACTAAACAGAGAACATCCCTGGTCATCCCTACTAGCCTCTGATCTGGAGGACTCACTAAACAGAGATCATCCCTGGTCATCCCTACTAGCCTCTGATCTGGAGGACTCACTAAACAGAGAACATCCCTGGTCATCCCTACTAGCCTCTGATCTGGAGGACTCACTAAACAGAGATCATCCCTGGTCATCCCTACTGCCTCTGATCTGGAGGACTCACTAAACAGAGAACATCCCTGGTCATCCCTACTAGCCTCTGATCTGGAGGACTCACTAAACAGAGAACATCCCTGGTCATCCCTACTGCCTCTGATCTGGAGGACTCACTAAACAGAGAACATCCCTGGTCATCCCTACTGCATCTGATCTGGAGGACTCACTAAACAGAGAACATCCCTGGTCATCCCTACTAGCCTCTGATCTGGAGGACTCACTAAACAGAGAACATCCCTGGTCATCCCTACTAGCCTCTGATCTGGAGGACTCACTAAACAGAGATCATCCCTGGTCATCCCTACTAGCCTCTGATCTGGAGGACTCACTAAACAGAGAACATCCCTGGTCATCCCTACTAGCCTCTGATCTGGAGGACTCACTAAACAGAGAACATCCCTGGTCATCCCTACTAGCCTCTGATCTGGAGGACTCACTAAACAGAGAACATCCCTGGTCATCCCTACTAGCCTCTGATCTGGAGGACTCACTAAACAGAGATCATCCCTGGTCATCCCTACTAGCCTCTGATCTGGAGGACTCACTAAACAGAGAACATCCCTGGTCATCCCTACTAGCCTCTGATCTGGAGGACTCACTAAACAGAGATCATCCCTGGTCATCCCTACTGCCTCTGATCTGGAGGACTCACTAAACAGAGAACATCCCTGGTCATCCCTACTAGCCTCTGATCTGGAGGACTCACTAAACAGAGAACATCCCTGGTCATCCCTACTAGCCTCTGATCTGGAGGACTCACTAAACAGAGAACATCCCTGGTCATCCCTACTGCCTCTGGTCTGGAGGACTCACTAAACACAGAACATCCCTGGTCATCCCTACTAGCCTCTGATCTGGAGGACTCACTAAACAGAGATCATCCCTGGTCATCCCTACTAGCCTCTGATCTGGAGGACTCACTAAACAGAGAACATCCCTGGTCATCCCTACTAGCCTCTGATCTGGAGGACTCACTAAACACACATGCTTTGTTTGTAAATTATGTCTGAATGTTGGATTGTTTCCCTGTCTATCCGTTATTAAATAATAATAATAATAATGATTGTTCCTTCTGGTTTTCTTAATATAAGGAATTTGTTATTGTTTAATACTTTAACTGTTGATACTAAAGTATATTTTAGCAAAAAAAAAAAAAAACATTTACTTTTGATAATTATATTTAAAAACCCAAATACTTTTAGACATTTTACTAAAAGTGGTATTTTTACTGGCTGACTTTCACTTTCACTTCAAATCAAATCAAATCAAATGTATTTATATAGCCCTTCGTACATCAGCTGATATCTCAAAGTGCTGTACAGAAACCCAGCCTAAAACCCCAAACAGCAAGCAATGCAGGTGTAGAAGCACGGTGGCTAGGAAAAACTCCCTAGAAAGGCCAAAACCTAGGAAGAAACCTAGAGAGGAACCAGGCTATGTGGGGTGGCCAGTCCTCTTCTGGCTGTTCCGGGTGGAGATTATAACAGAACATGGCCAAGATGTTCAAATGTTCATAAATGACCAGCATGGTCGAATAATAATAAGGCAGAACAGTTGAAACTGGAGCAGCAGCATGGTCAGGTGGACTGGGGACAGCAAGGAGTCATCATGTCAGGTATTCCTGGGGCATGGTCCTAGGGCTCAGGTCCTCCGAGAGAGAGAAAGAAAGAGAGAAGGAGAGAATTAGAGAACGCACACTTAGATTCACACAGGACACCGAATAGGACAGGAGAAGTACTCCAGATATAACAAACTGACCCTAGCCCCCCGACACATAAACTACTGCAGCATAAATACTGGAGGCTGAGACAGGAGGGGTCAGGAGACACTGTCACTTGAGTCATTTTCGTATTAATGCATATTTACTTGACTTTTCCCACCTCTGAATAGGAGAATAATTATTGTGCGTCAGGTTACTGGGGTGTTGAAACACGAGCAAAGAGGAAAACAAAGACCGGGAAGTGTGTAGTGCACTGCATTTGGGAATAGGGTGTCTTTTGGGACGTACCTACGATATAGTCACTGATATGCAACTACATTTATTAATTTAAGGGGGGTCAGCTTAATATAGAGGAAAGATTGTTGCTTCCATCAGTGTAATTGTCTGCATCATTTCCAATCCCCCATATTTTTTGGGGTGAAATATATATATCCATATACATACACGCATGCATACATATACACATATATACATACCTATACCTATATATACACATATATACACACCTATACCTATATAGACATATACACATATACACATACCTATATAGACATACATATACACATATATACATACCTATACCTATATATACATACATTTACACACCTATACCTATATAGACATACATATACACATATATACATACCTATACCTATATATACACATATATACACACCTATACCTATATAGACATATACACATATACACATACCTATATAGATATACAGATACACATATATACATACCTATACCTATATAGACATACATATACACATATATACATACCTATACCTATATAGACATACATATACACATATATACACACCTATATCTATATAGACATATACACATATACACATACCTATATAGATATACAGATACACATATATACCTACACATACCTATATATACATACATATACACATATATACATACACATACCTATATAGATATACATATACACATATATACATACACATACCTATATAGATACATATACACATATATACATACACATATATACATACACATACCTATATAGATATACATATACACATATATACATATATACATACACATACCTATATAGACAGACATACTTTGTTTTAAAAAATATACCTTTATTATTCCCCCCCAAACCCTACCACCCCTCCCCAAACCCCACCGCCCCTCCCCCAAACCCCACCACCCCTCCCCCAAACCCCACCGCCCCTCCCCCAAACCCCAGCGCCCCTCCCCCAAACCCTACTGCCCCTCCCCCGAACCCCACCGCCCCTCCCCCAAACCCCACCGCCCCTCCCCCAAACCCTACCGCCCCTCCCCCAAACCCCACCGCCCCTCCCCCAAACCCCACCGCCCCTCCCCCAAACCCCACCGCCCCTCCCCCAAACCCTACAGCCCCTCCCCCAAACCCTACCACCCCTCCCCCAAACCCTACAGCCCCTCCCCCAAACCCCACCGCCCCTCCCCCAAACCCTACAGCCCCTCCCCCTCCCCCAAACCCTACAGCCCCTCCCCCAAACCCTACAGCCCCTCCCCCAACTGGAGTAAACCAATAAACACGTACTAGGCTTCTACCTTCAGTTTATACATCTTATATACATTTTACAGACACAATCTATTTTACAGTAGTTATATTTTGTTTGTTGTTAGTCCTTCCTCTATTTCTGAAGTCCATCCAGGTTTGATTTCTACTTGTAACTGTACTGTTTCACAAAAGGTTCTGAACCCATAAACATTTGACAGACCCCTGTATGTTTTACATTTGGTTATCTTGTTGTTATTAGTCCCACCATTCAGCTCCATTCAACCCCCCCCCCCCCCCCCAACAACTAAATTTTCCTTCACATGAAATCTATTATAGGCTACCATATTATTTAAATCAGAATAGTACAGAAAATAATAGACTAGATCTGTATTGGGACGGCAGGGAGCCTAGTTGTTAGCGTTGGGCAAGTAACTGAAAGGTTGCTGGATCAAATCCCCTGAGCTGACAAGGTAAAAAATCTGTCGTTCTGCCCCCTGAACAAGGCAGTTAACCCACTGTTCCCTGGTAGGCTGATCATTGTAAATAAGAAATTGTTCTTTAACTGACTTGCCTAGTTAAATAAAGGTTACCTTGCTGCATAGGATGACCTAAGTCTGCAGACGAGTGATTCATTCAACAACAAAAAACTCCCCCTCTCTTTCAGTTAGCTAATATGAATAGATTACTAATATAAAAACCACATCAACAGGAGAGTTAGGGCTTCTATCAGAGAGTGAAGTCACATCAAGAGGAGAAGTATCTTCGTAGGTAGGCTGGTTGTAAAATAGCAGAATGTGACGTTGGTTGCCTACGCTTTTCTCTCGCTACATGCCAGTCGGGTGGGTGGGTCATTCCTATTCGCAAGAGAAAGAATACACGCAACAATTATTTATTTGTTTGCCTCGTCGCACGTTAAAGTTTAAAATCAGTGGGCTTTAATACAATCCTGAAATAAAATATACATAAATAACATACATAATACGACATGAATTTACGGAGTAAACTGAGAAGTCATGGGTTATCCTCCGCCTCGTATAAACTCGTGTGCGTGCTAGTCAGCAGACGCTGTTTTCAACCGCGCCCACTCTTGAACTCGTCGACACCGGCGTGCATGTTGCACGGTGGTGCACGAACTCAGGAACAAAACAACCCCCAGACCCAGAAAACTGTTCCCGCTTCCGTGACTACACTGCCTTGTCTATAACTCTATGGACTCATATGTAGGTTAACCACATCACATTGTAGAAGGGGGCCTCTCTATTCAGATTCTACTTTATATATATATATATATATATATATATATATATATATATATATATATAGACCTCAAAGAAAATAAGAGTATATAAATTGCTGCCTCAATGTATTTTTTTCAGCCATAAAAGTATTCATAACAAATGTATAATGGTACAGACACCAAGAAATCTGACTGCCAGATAGGTAGGCTACTTAACACTGTAGTAGGCCATTCTCCACCAAGACATCTGACTGCCAAATATGTAGGCTACTTAACACTGTAGTAGGCCATTCTCCACCAAGACATCTGACTGCCAGATAGGTAGGCTACTTAACACTGTAGGAGACCCTTCTCCACCAAGAAATCTGACTGCCAGATTGGTAGGCTACTTAACACCGTAGGAGGCCGTTCTCCACCAAGATATCTGACTGCCAGATAGGTAGGCTACTTAACACTGTAGGAGGCCGTTCTCCACCAATAAATCTGACTGCCAGATAGGTAGGCTACTTAACACCGTAGGAGGCCCTTCTCTGATTCAGAAGGTTTGGGTTGAATACAGAAGACACATTTCAGTTGAACTCATTCAGTTATACAACTGACTAGGTATCCCCTTTCCCATTCCTTATCTTTGTACTTAGCCCTGTGGGAGGTCATTCCTTATCTTTGTACTTAGCCCTGTGGGAGGCCATTCCTTATCTTTGTACTTAGCCCTGTGGGAGGTCATTCCTTATCTTTGTACTTAGCCCTGTGGGAGGTCATTCCTTATCTTTGTACTTAGCCCTGTGGGAGGCCATTCCTTATCTTTGTACTTAGCCCTGTGGGAGGTCATTCCTTATCTTTGTACTTAGCCCTGTGGGAGGCCATTCCTTATCTTTGTACTTAGCCCTGTGGGAGGCCATTCCTTATCTTTGTACTTAGCCCTGTGGGAGGCCATTCCTTATCTTTGTACTTAGCCCTGTGGGAGGCCATTCCTTATCTTTGTACTTAGCCCTGTGGGAGGCCATTCCTTATCTTTGTACTTAGCCCTGTGGGAGGTCATTCCTTATCTTTGTACTTAGCCCTGTGGGAGGCCATTCCTTATCTTTGTACTTAGCCCTGTGGGAGGTCATTCCTTATCTTTGTACTTAGCCCTGTGGGAGGCCATTCCTTATCTTTGTACGTAGCCCTGTGGGAGGTCATTCCTTATCTTTGTACTTAGCCCTGTGGGAGGCCATTCCTTATCTTTGTACTTAGCCCTGTGGGAGGCCATTCCTTATCTTTGTACTTAGCCCTGTGGGAGGCCATTCCTTATCTTTGTACTTAGCCCTGTGGGAGGCCATTCCTTATCTTTGTACTTAGCCCTGTGGGAGGCCATTCCTTATCTTTGTACTTAGCCCTGTGGGAGGCCATTCCTTCTCTTGGTACTTAGCCCTGTGGGAGGTCATTCCTTATCTTGGTACTTAGCCCTGTGGGAGGCCATTCCTTCTCGTTGTACTTAGCCCTGTGGGAGGCCATTCCTTATCTTTGTACTTAGCCCTGTGGGAGGCCATTCCTTATCTTTGTACTTAGCCCTGTGGGAGGCCATTCCTTATCTTTGTACTTAGCCCTGTGGGAGGTCATTCCTTATCTTTGTACTTAGCCCTGTGGGAGGCCATTCCTTATCTTTGTACTTAGCCCTGTGGGAGGCCATTCCTTATCTTTGTACTTAGCCCTGTGGGAGGTCATTCCTTATCTTTGTACTTAGCCCTGTGGGAGGCCATTCCTTATCTTTGTACTTAGCCCTGTGGGAGGTCATTCCTTATCTTTGTACTTAGCCCTGTGGGAGGCCATTCCTTATCTTTGTACTTAGCCCTGTGGGAGGCCATTCCTTCTCTTTGTACTTAGCCCTGTGGGAGGTCATTCCTTATCTTTGTACTTAGCCCTGTGGGAGGCCATTCCTTATCTTTGTACTTAGCCCTGTGGGAGGCCATTCCTTATCTTTGTACTTAGCACTGTAGGGGGAAGTTCCTTCTTTCGCTAGAACAAAAGATGCCCCTGCTATGGACACTCATAGAAAAATGGTTCTTCTGCTGTCCCCATAGGATTACCCATTTTGGTTCCAGATAGAACTCTTTTGGGTTCAATGTAGAACCCAGAGGGTTCTACATGGAACCCAAAAGAGTTCTATCTGGAACCAAAATGGATTCTTTCAAGGGTTATCCTATGGGGACAGCCAAAGAGCCATTTTAGGTTCTAGAGAATACTTTACATCTAGCTAAGGAGTTTTGTAGATGAAGAATATACAGTATATTGCTTTTTAAGTTCAGTTTAATAATGTGTACCTGCTCATTAGTTAGCTAACTAGCTAGCCTAACATTAGCTTGCTAACTGAGCCAGGCATTCACACAAACTTGATATGAAACGAATGGAGCGGTAAGTTCAGCACAATGCACACAACACATTTCAGTTGAATGCATTCAGTTGTACAACTGACTCGGTATCCTCCTTTCCCTAAATGCTTTACCAAACTATCTACTGTATCCAGCAAGATGAAGAAATAACTTAATTCAGTCTCCATTATCCCATACTGCCAGTGCCAGTTCGCTTACTAGCTAACCTTAACTAAACAGTTAGCATCGCCAGTTAGCACAGCATAGCCATTTAGCACAGCATCGCCATTTAGCACAGCATAGCCATTTAGCACAGCATAGCCATTTAGCACAGCAAAGGCCTTTAGCACAGCATAGCCATTTAGCACAGCATAGCCATTTAGCACAGCATCGCCATTTAGCACAGCATCGCCATTTAGCACAGCATCGCCATTTAGCACAGCATAGCCATTTAGCACAGCATAGCCATTTAGCACAGCAAAGGCCTTTAGCACAGCATAGCCTTTTAGCACAGCATCACCATTTAGCATAGCATAGCCATTTAGCACAGCATAGCCATTTAGCACAGCATAGCCATTTAGCACAGCATCGCCATTTAGCACAGCATAGCCATTTAGCACAGCATCGCCATTTAGCACAGCATAGCCATTTAGCACAGCATAGGCATTTAGCACAGCATAGCCATTTAGCACAGCATAGCCATTTAGCACAGCATAGCCATTTAGTACAGCATAGCCATTTAGCACAGCATAGCCATTTAGCACAGCATAGCCATTTAGCACAGCAAATGCCTTTAGCACAGCATAGCCATTTAGCACAGCATAACCATTTAGCACAGCATAGCCATTTAGCACAGCATCGCCATTTAGCACAGCATAGCCATTTAGCACAGCATCGCCATTTAGCACAGCATAGCCATTTAGCACAGCATAGCCATTTAGCACAGCAAAGGCCTTTAGCACAGCATAGCCATTTAGCACAGCATAGCCATTTAGCACAGCATAGCCATTTAGCACAGCATAGCCATTTAGCACAGCATAGCCATTTAGCACAGCATAGCCATTTAGCACAACATAGCCATTTAACACAGCATAGCCATTTAGCACAACATAGCCATTTAGCACAGCATAGCTGTGAAAACAGGTTTTTAGACATTTTTGCAAATGTAATAAAATTATAAAACCGAAATACCTTATTTACGTAAGTATTTTGACCCTTTGCTATGAGACTCGAAATTTAGCTTAGGTGCATCATGTTTCCCTTGACCATCCTTCAGATGTTTCTACAACTTAATTGGAGTCCACCTGTGGTAAATTAATTTAATTGGACATGATTTGGAAAGGCACACACCTGTCTATATAAGGTCCCACAGTTGACAGTGAATGTCAGAAAAAAAAACCAAGCCATGAGGTTGAAGGAATAGAGCTCCGAGACAGGATTGTGTCGAGGCACAGATCTGGGGAAGGGTAGCAAAAAAATTCTGCAGCATTGAAGGTCACCAAGAACACAATGGCCTCCATCATTCTTGGAAGAAGTTTGGAACCACCAAGACTCTTCCTAGAGCTGTCCGCCCTGAGAAGGGACTTGATCAGGGAGGTGACCAAGAACCTGATGGTCACTCTGACAGAGCTCCAGAGTTCCTCTGTGGTGATGGAAGAAACCTCCAGAAGGACAACCATCTCTGCAGCACTCCACCAATCAGGCCAATATGATAGAGTGGCCAGATGGAAGCCATTCCTCAGTAAAAAGGCACATGACAGTCCGCTTGGAGTTTTGACAAAAGGCACCTGCAGGAAAAACCTGGCACCCTCCCTACTGTGAAGCATGGTGGTGGGAGCATCATGTTGTGGGGATGTTTTTCAGCGGCATGGACTGGGAGACTAGTCAGGATCGAGGCAAAGATGAACGGAGCAAAGTACAGAGAGATCCTTGATGAAAACCTGCTCCAGAGCGCTCAGGACTTAGGGCGAAGGTTCACCTTCCAACAGGACAACGAGCCTAAGCACACAGCCAAGACAACGCAGGAGTGGCTTCAGGACAAGTCTCTGAATGTCCTTGAGTGGCCTAGCCAAAGCCTGGACTTGAACCCGATCAAACATGTTTGAAGAGGCCTGAAAATAGCTGTGCAGTGACTCTCCCCATCCAACCTGACAGAGCTTGAGAGGATCCGCAGAGAAGAATGGGAGAAACGTTGCCAGGCACGAGTTGGGAATGATGGTCTCGGGCTCTGGGGTAATAGCTGTGGGGCTATAATGGCGAGACAGTGCATCCGGCTTGACATTCTTGGTTCCCGGCCGATATGAGAGGGAGAAGTTGAACCGTGTGAACAGCAGGGCCCATCTAGCTTGCCTGGAGTTGAGGCGTTTGGCAAAGCGGAGATACTCCAGATTTTTGTGGTTGGTCCATACGATGAACGGATGTTCCGCCCCTTCCGGCCAGTGCCTCCATTCCTCCACCTCCATCTTCACTGCGAGAAGCTCACGATTTCCCACATCGTAGTTTTTCTCCGTGGCGTTGAGGCGATGGGAGAATAAAGCTGCAGGGATGTAGCTTCAGGTCCAGGGCAAAACACTGGGACAGGACCTCCCCCACTTCTACATCCAACGCATCGACCTCCACCACAAACTGACGTGAAGGGTCAGGATGGGAGCAGTGGAGAAGCGGTGTTTAACGCCCGGTCAGCAGAGGACCACGTGAACGGAACCTTGGGAGAAGTGAGTGCTGACAGGGGGGAAGCCAGGGTGCTGTAACCCCGGGTGAAGTGGTGTTTAAGGTCCCGGAACGCCCGGTCAGCAGCATGGGACCACGTGAACGGAACCTTGAGAGAAGTGAGTGCTGACAGGGGGGAATCCAGGGTGCTGTAACTCCGGATGAAGCGGCGATAGAAGTTGGCGAACCTTAGGAAACATTGCAGCTGCACCCTGGACGAATGCTGGGGCCAATACACCACCGCTCTCACCTTCCCGGGATCCATCTGGACACCCCCAGCGGAGAGGATGTAGCCCAGAAAAGGGATGGTGGAGCGATGGAACTCGCACTTCTCTGCTTTGACAAACAGCTGGTTCCCCAGGAGGCGTTGAAGAACCTGTCAGACGTGGAGCACATGTTCATGGGGGGAGCGGGAGAAGACGAGGATGTCATCAATGTAGATGAAGACAAACCAGTTCAAAATGTCACAGACAACATCATTTACCAGAGCCTGGAAGACAGCAGAAGTGTTGGTGTGGCCAAATGGCATGACAAAATACTCGTAGTGGCCGCTGGCCGTGTTGAAGACGGTCTTCCACTCACCCCCCTCCCGTATCCGCACCAGGTGGTAGCCATTCCGTAGATCCAGCTTGGAAAACACGGTGGCCCCCTGGAGAGGCTTGAAGGCCCGAGGAGATGAGTGGTACCAGATAGCGGTTCTTCGCCGTTATGTCATTGAGTCCCCGGTAGTCGATGCACGAGTGCAGGGTCTTTGCGGGAGAGGACGAAGGATGTATAAATCCTGCAGCTAGGGAGTCCCCAATGTACTTGTCCATAGCCTTGGTCTCCAGTCCCGACAGCGAGTACAGTCGTCCCTCGGGGCAGAGTGGTGCTAGGGAGAAGGTCAATCCCGCAGTCATATGGTCGGTGTGGAGGAAGCGATGTGGCCCGGGCCTTGTTGAACTCCTCCCGAAGGTCCTGGTACTCCTTGGGAATGTGGGGGAGGTCCGGAGCACCTTCCGAGCCCCTAGGAAGACGTCCCGGGGCAGGTTGCGCTGACTTCAGACACTGGGCGTGGCAGAACGGACTCCAGCCCATGATGGCACCAGTAGACCAGTTGATGAGGGGATTGTGTCGCTGGTGCCAGGAGAATCCCAATACCATGGGAATCTGAGGAGACTTGATGAGCAGGAATTGAATAGTCTCGCTGTGATTCCCTGACACCCATAAGTTGGTAATATGAGTGACCCGGCCTATAGAGAGCCGTCCAGCACTCTAACATCCATCATCCATGGGAGTGGAGAGGGGCTGGGTGGGGAAGTTCAGCTCGGAAGCCAGGGTAGCGTCCAAAAAACTGTTATTAGCTCCAGAGTCAATGTGGACCCGGAGAGATTTAGACTGGCTTCCCGACAGCAGAATGGCTTGGGGTGCGAGCAAGGGAAAAGGGGTGCGAGCAAGGGAAGCAGGAAAGTTCTCCATATGGCCCACCAGAGTACCTGCTCCTACCAGTGAGCCTGATCTCTTTAAAGGACAAGAAGACACAAAATGAACCGCAATACAGACAACTCTTCGTGTTGATCCTGTATTGCTGAACTGCTGGCGATAGCCCAGGTCTACTTTGTTGCGTAGGCTCAGGAAGCGGTGACTCAGCCGTCTCCGGCGACTCTCGGGGAAGGTCGGGAGGCCTCGAGGTCTCTCGGCAACGGGATCGGTAAAGGCAAGGTGGAATTTCTGGACGTGCGAGCGATGTTGAATTTCCTTTCACTCAATTGTTTCCGTAGTCGCCCATTGATTCGGATGGTCAAAGCGATGAGGGAATCGATATCCGTAAGAAACTCCCTAGCAGCAAGCTAGTCCTTGACCTCCTCCGAGATGCCGTGCAGGAACATATCGAACAGTGCTCCCTGGTTCCAAGCACTCTCCACCGCCAACATGGGGAAATCCACTGCATAGTCAATCACATTGCAGGAGTCCTGCCGTAGCTGGATTAGCTTCCCGGGCGGCTTCACTCCCGGAGAATGGGGTGTAAAAAACCTTCTTCACCTCTCCCACGAACCCCTCTAGACTAACGCATGGGCTGCTGTTCCCATACAGGGGCGAGAAGGTGGAGTGGCCGATGAGAAGGTGGAGTGGCCGATGAGAAGGTGGAGTGGCCGATGAGAAGGTCAAATCAAATCAAATTTCAAATCAAATTTATTTATATAGCCCTTCGTACATCAGCTGATATCTCAAAGTGCTGTACAGAAACCCAGCCTAAAACCCCAAACAGCAAGCAATGCAGGTGTAGAAGCACGGTGGCTAGGAAAAACTCCCTAGAAAGGCCAAAACCTAGGAAGAAACCTAGAGAGGAACCAGGCTATGTGGGGTGGCCAGTCCTCTTCTGGCTGTGCCGGGTGGAGATTATAACAAAACATGGTCAAGATGTTCAAATATTCATAAATGACCAGCATGGTCGAATAATAATAAGGCAGAATAGTTGAAACTGGAGCAGCAGCACAGTCAGGTGGACTGGGGACAGCAAGGAGTCATCATGTCAGGTATTCCTGGGGCATGGTCCTAGGGCTCAGGTCCTCCGAGAGAGAGAAAGAAAGAGAGAATTAGAGAGAGCATATGTGGGATGGCCAGTCCTCTTCTGGCTGTGCCGGGTGGAGATTATAACAGAACATGGCCAAGATGTTCAAATGTTCATAAATGACCAGCATGGTCGAATAATAATAAGGCAGAACAGTTGAAACTGGAGCAGCAGCACAGCCAGGTGGACTGGGGACAGCAAGGAGTCATCATGTCAGGTAGTCCTGGGGCATGGTCCTAGGGCTCAGGTCCTCCGAGAGAGAGAAAGAGAGAAGGAGAGAATTAGAGAACGCACACTTAGATTCACACAGGACACCGAATAGGACAGGAGAAGTACTCCAGATATAACAAACTGACCCCAGCCCCCCGACACATAAACTACTGCAGCATAAATACTGGAGGCTGAGACAGGAGGGGTCAGGAGACACTGTGGCCCACTCCGAGGACACCCCCGGACAGGGCCAAACAGGAAGGATATAACCCCACCCACTTTGCCAAAGCACAGCCCCCACACCACTAGAGGGATATCTTCAACCACCAACTTACCATCCTGAGACAAGGCTGAGTATAGCCCACAAAGACCTCCGCCACGGCACAACCGTGGCCACTCCACCACAAGGTGGAGTGGCCGAGGGGAAGGTGGAGTGGCCGATGAGACGGTGGAGTGGCCGATGAGAAGGTGGAGTGGCCGATGAGAAGGTGGAGTGGCCGATGAGAAGGTGGAGTGGCCGATGAGAAGGTGGAGTGGCCGATGAGACGGCGCTGCTAGCAGCTGGGTTACTGAGGGGCTGTTACCACCGTGGTAGTCTGCCTCCCAGACTGTTTAATGGCCGGTGGTCATGGCTGTTACCACCGTGGTAGTCTGCCTCCCAGACTGTTTAACGCCCGGTGGTCAAGGCTGTTACCACCTTGGTAGTCTGCCTCCCAGACTGTTTAATGCCCGGTGGTCAAGGCTGTTACCACCGTGGTAGTCTGCCTCCCAGACTGTTTAACGCCTGGTGGTCAAGGCTGTTACCACCGTGGTAGTCTGCCTCCCAGACTGTTTAACGCCTGGTGGTCAAGGCTGTTACCACCGTGGTAGTCTGCCTCCCAGACTGTTTAACGCCTGGTGGTCAAGGCTGTTACCACCGTGGTAGTCTGCCTCCCAGACTGTTTAACGCCTGGTGGTCAAGGCTGTTACCACCGTGGTAGTCTGCCTCCCAGACTGTTTAACGCCTGGTGG